>NC_141930.1:24512138-24663653 GCF_057802395.1 Ceratotherium simum simum | reverse complement strand
CCCACCTGTCTGTGCACCCTTGCATCCCATCGGACTTCCAGCCATCCATTCGATGAGTATTTCTAAACACCCGCTGTGTGTCTGACACAGGGCTGCACACTGGGCCTCTCCAAGTGGACAAGGGAAGAGATGGAGCTCCACTGAGACGGCAGCCGGAATACAGAACTTCCATTCAGTACGCAACCAACATTTTCAGTATTCATATGTTAACATTTATACAAAATATGCCCCATACTGCCATAACACAAAAAGCATGCATTTGTGTAGTGATAAACACTTAGTATTTTAAAATGTATTTTCTAATTTTATTTTGTAAGTTGTGGTAAAATACACATAACATAAAATTTACCATTTGAACCATTTTTAAGTATGCAGTTCAGTGGCGTTAATTACATTCACATTGTTGTGCAACCATCACCACCATTGGTCTCCAGAACTTTTTCATTTTCCCAAATGAAACTCTATACTGATTAAACACTAAATCCCCATTCCTCCCTCCACCTAGCTCCTGGTGACCACCATTTTACTTTCTGTCTCTATGAACTTGGCTACTCTAAGCGCCCCATATTAAGTGGAATCATACAGTGTTTGTCCTTTTATGACTGGCTTACTTCACTTAACATGATGTCTTCAAGGTTCATCCATGTTGTAGCATTTGTGAGAAGGTCCTTCCTTTTTAAGGCTGAATCATATTTTATTATATGTATATACTATATTTTGTTTATCCATTCATCTGTCAATGGACACTTGGGTTGCTTCCACCTTTTGGCTATTGCGAATAATGCTGCTGTGAACATGAGGGTACATAAACAATATATATATATATTTTTTGGTGAGGAAGATTAGCCCTGAGCTAACATCTGTTGCCAATCCTCCTCTTTTTGCTGAGGAAGATTGGCCCTGGGCTAACATCCGTGCCCATCTTCCTCTACGTTGTATGTGGGACGCCTGCCACAGTGTGGCTTGATGAGCAGTGTGTAGGTCCACGCCAAGGATCTAAACCTGGGAACCCCAGGCTGCTGAAGCAGAGCATGTGAACTTAACCACTAGGCCACCAGGCCAGCCCCCATAAGCAATATTTTGATAATAACGATTAGATCTTCAAAATTTGATAGCAAGTCAACTGCTTAATGGTAAATAACAGGGAACAAAATTTCAATTTCATAAAGAGAACTCATTTACTCCTTCAACAAACATTTACTATCTTCTGAGTGCCAGGTGCTGGGGACAGTGTGCTGGGTGTCCTGGGTGAACCCCACAGCTATCACAGAGCTTCCAGTCACCTGGGGAGGCGGATATTAAACAAGCGAACATACCAATCAGCATATAATTATTCATAGCAGTCAGTGCTGTGAAGGAGAGGAGCAGGATGCATTGAGACAGCATTGATTGGGTGACCTGGCTCAGGCGGGGTGGTCAGGGAGGGGCTTTCTGACAAGGTGACATTTATGCTGAGGCCTGAGGATGAGAAGGAGCCAGGCCAGTGCAGAGTGGGAGGGAAGAAACTTCTGGGCAAGGACACAGCACAGGCACGTTCTGGGTAAAACTCCTGGACAGTTTTTTCAACGCCCCCTTTACGAATCAGTTCTGACTGTGTTTCTGGTTGCTCAGTGTGACTTGAGTGCCTGACGTGCCAGCAGCTCAGAGTTTTGGTTTATGAATCAAGCATAAAACTGCCTGCTAGTGACATGCTTTGTGACTCTGGAACTGTAGCATCTAGGGGTGGATGGAAGCATGAATATCCTTTTTCTCCAGGTGGCAAACAACCCAGGCCTGTTTCAGGGCTTGGAGCCCTGGGGAGTCCATAGAAAGGATCCATGCTTGTGGTTCCCATATGGTAGGCAGTGATAAGAAGCGCGAAGCCCCCGGAAACCTTTGGGAAGGAGAACTCCGTCTCAGTATGAAGTGTGACTCACAGAGCCCTTCCAGAGTGAAAAGTGCTTTGAAAACCTATACATTTCCTCCTTTCCATTTTATACTTTTTTTGACCCATAGTGGAATGATCTCAAGTCAGGAGACTTTATATTGTGGAGTGGATTGCTAAGGAGGGAATCCTGGATTTCTAGGTGGCCAGCATAAGTAGCAAACCAAAATGGTGTCAAGAGGGATTGAAAAATGATGTTTGCAGTCTTCAGAAGGCTTCCTTTAAGCAGCATTGGCAAGTATCTCAAGCCCACGTCAGCCTCCTCTGCCCTTGTGGTTAATGTGTGGCTCTCTCGCTCAGGTTGGTGCACCAAAGCCGTTTCCTCAGACCCACTTCACGGAGAAGTGAGTGCTCAACATGTGTGGGTGGTGGTGGAAGGAGGCCTTTTTGTAATGTGAAGTGACTCTAGATGCTCACAAACACCTCCCTCTCCTGGATGATCCTGAGAGAGGGTCATGATCATGGAAAGTCTAAAAGTATTAAGCTCTTTTTGTTGTTGTTGCTGTTACCTATGTTGTTTTTCATTAATATGACCCCTTGGGATACAAAAAAATTAGTAACTATGTCAGTCTCAGATAGCTGAAAAAAATACTTCTGTTCTAGTCATTCACTTTTCTCTTCACGTAATGCTAACTCGGTGCCTCCTTTGCTCCTTGGTGTGAGGGTAGCTTGTTTTGTTTGTTTGTTAAAGTATTTTTATCTATGCTCTATGCAGTCTTTTTCAGTTTTTCTTTTTCTTTTTTTTTTGCTGAGGAAGATTTGCCCTGAGCTAACATCTGTGCCAATCTTCCTCTATTTTGTATGTGGGTTGCTACCACAGCATGGCTGCCGATGAGTGGTGTAGCTCTGCACCTGGGGAACTGAACCCAGACTGCCAAAGTGGAGTGTGCTGAACTTAACCACTAGGAGATGAGGCCAGCTCCTTTTCAAATTTTTTTACCACAACCCACAGTAAGAAATATATTTTACTTCACCCAAAGTAACAAAATTTCACAAAAACAATATTTATTCTTCCCTTGTACAAGAGATACAATTTTGTATTTTCTGTTTGATAATATTCTCTTTAATTACGTTCCATTTCGTTTTTATAAATGCTAGTCAAAACCTACTAAAGTGTTGTCATGATTCACTCTTGGGTTGAGACCTGCAATTCGAGAAAGAGTGTACAACCAGGCCACTGGGCCTTCTGTGGTTCATGGCCTGTGCAGTGCATACAAATTTATCTCAGCAGACTGTGAGCTCCTTCAGTACAGTATGCTGGGTGTTTTCTCAGGGCTCAATACATGGCAGATGTTTCCAATGGATAATGGTTGAATTAGGTGACTTAATCTCTTTGAGCTTTGAACTCCTTGTCATTTCCAGGTTGGCTTAAATCATAAGAGAAAAAAGTTGTTTAGATGGTTCTTGTCTGTGAATTAAGAGTTCTGGGAAATTTGTCTTCCTTTGGTCAATATTCCAACCTACTTGAATCCCTGTTTTTTGCTTTTGGTGTATCTCATATTTATTTGGCCGTAAACAGCTTTTAGGGAGACAGGTTGAGCCTTGACCACTTCTGTAAGTATGAGTTTCCCCATCCACAAAATGAGAAAACCTCTCTCACAGGGTTGTGAGGATTAAATCAAATAATACTTAATAAAGTACTTAGAACACATGGTAATTCCTTGATATTAACCATTATTATTGTTGTCATTTTTACTTTCAAATATGTTAGCTGCTAAGAATCCACAACATTCCCAACCTTCATATTCTATTCTTGCAGCCTGTAGTGTTAAGAGAAGTGATCAAGAGAAGGTGGAAGAAAAAAGTTCCAGGAGGTCAGGGGCTGTATCTTTTTCACCCTTGTTTCTCCAACGTGCAGCATGCATCGTAGGTTATTTATTACTTAATAAATATGGCATTATAAGGGAAGAAGAATGAAGAGAGAAAGCAGAGGTACCAGTTGAAACTCATGACCTATTGCCCAACTTCCAAACTTGAGCCAGTTCTAAGACATCCGTTGATTGATTGAAAGCCAACTCCTAGTAAGGATGGATTCTGCAACACTGAGGCAAGTGTATAGAGTAACGATTTCCCAGTTCTTCCCTAAATGAACACTAGGTTCATTTACTTGGGTAACCATCCCCTCATGCATAGGTTATAACAACTTGTTCAAAGGATGTTGGTTATAGGTCTGAGTTGATGTTGATTCCTGGGGACTCAAACACCATCATCATTTCTCTGTTAGGGGAGCGCTTTATGGGAGTCATGGCCCTGGTCCATCTCATGGTGGGTCTAATGGGTCCATAGACCAACAAGTGGTCATTTCCCAAATTCCTGAATATATATTTGGTAAGAACATACTTAGTTTGGCAGAATACTCATCATGGTTTTTTGACCTGTGGAGTAAGAGCTATTGTAGGAAAAGCCAAGTGGAAGCCCCTTCCCATACCAAAATAGTAAATCAAAAGCAGTATTGCATCCTGGAAAGAATGACAGAGATGAGTGCAACACTGAATGACTTAAATGATGCAAAGGTCATGGTTTTCTTCATAATCGCTAGTCTGGTCTCTGCAAAACCAGATGAATCATGGCAGATGGCAATGGATTATTGCAAATGTAACCAGGTAGTGGCTCCAATGACAGCTGCTCTGTCGGATTTGCTATCTTTACTAGAGCAGATCATCACAGCATCAGGTATGGAGTATGCAGCTATTGATCTGGTCAACACATTCTTTTCCATAAAGAAGGAGGAACAGAAGCAGTTAGCATTCATGTGGGATGGACAACAGTATACAGTCATGATCTAGTCTGAGGGATATGTTGATTTTCCTGCGCTCTGTCATAATATAGTCTGATAGGATCTGGATTGGCTGGATATTCTGCAGAACCTTGATCCACTGTGGCAAGTACTCTGGATGCCTTAGTAAGATAAATGCTCCAGAGAGTAGGAGATAAATTCTTTAAAGATTCAGGGGCCTGCCACATCAGTGAAGGTTATAGCTCTTCAGTGGTCTGGGGTATGTCGGGATAGGCCCTCAAAGTAAGGAACAAGTACATTGTTCTTAGTAAGAAACAAAGTAAGGGACAAGTGGGTACTTTGCACCCACTACTACTAAGAAAGAAGCACAGCAATTGTTAGACCTTTTTGAGTTTTGAAGGCATAATATTCTATCCTTGAGACTATTTCTCTGACTCATTTATTTAAGTGACATGGAAGGCTGCTAGTTTTGCATAGGATCCAGAGCAAGAAAAGTCTTTGTAGTAAAAGCAATCCTGCTGTTTGGACTATATGATCCAGCAGACTCCATGGTCCTAGAGGTATCTGAGGAGAAAGGGATGCTGAGTAGAGGCTCCAGCAAGCTTCAAAAGAAGAATTCTAGCACAGACCTCTGGGATTATAGACCAAGGCTGTGCTGTCTGTAGCAGATGCTATATACCATTTGAAAAATATTTCTTGACATGTTAATGGGCACTAGCAGGGAGAACATCTAAACATGGAATATCAATTGACCACATTCCAAACTGCCTATCATGAGCTGGGTACTATCAGCTCCACCAAAATATAAGATCAGACAGGCCCAGCAAGAATCCATCGTACGATGGAAGTGGCACATCCTGGATTGGGCTTGAGCAAGTCCAGAGGACACAAATAAGCTGGTGGCCCAGGCCTCCATGTCACCTACCACCTTGCACTGATGCCTTTCACTCAGCTCATGTCTATTGCCACAAAGGGGATTCTTATGACTGGCTGATGGAGGGGAAAACCCAAGCTTGGCTCACAGATGGATTAGCTGGATACATTGACACAAGCTGGAAATGGACTGTTGCTGTACTACAGCCTCTCTTGTGGTCCTGAAAGATGTTGGTGAGGGAAATCCTTCAATGGGCAGAGCTTTTCACCAGTACTGTATCTGGTCATTCACTGTGTAGAAAGAGAAGTGTGGTTCAAGATAAGAATATACCTGGGCTCTGGGGAAGTAACAAATGACTGTTTTTTAAGGGGCATAGAAGGAGAAGGGGCAAGGAGTTCTGGGGGCAAGGAGTTCTGGGGATGAGGTACGTGGATGGACCTATGGGAGTGGTCATCGAGTGTGAAGATCTTTGTATTGCACGTATACACACACCAAGAGCCACTGCAGCAGAAGTACTAAACAACCAAACAGATGGGATGACTTGGCTAGTTGATGTCAGCCTCTGCCCTTGGCTTCCCCAGTGCGTGAGCAATGGACTCACAAATGGAGCAACCATGAAGGCAGAGATGGAGGCTATGCATGGGCCTAAAAGCATGACTGCCTCTCACCAGACTGATGTAGCTGAAAGGCAAATCTGTTAGCTCAATGAAGCTGAGCTCCCTGAGCAGACGAAAGGCACTTGGGGCAAGTCTATCATATAGGTCCCCTCCCAGCAAGGATAGAGCAGTAATTCATGCTCACTGGGATTGATGCATATTCTGTAAACGAATCTGTCTTTTCTACCCACAACACCTTGGCCATTATACTATCCAAAGGCTCACAGGGCATCTGATTCACTGACACAGGATGACACATAACATCGCCTTAGATCAAAGACTCACTTTATGGCAAAGGAGATGTGGTAACGAGCACATGACCATGAGGTTACTGATTCTACCCTATACCACACCGTTCAGAAGTTGCTAACCTGATTAGAATAGTGGAAAAGCCTTTTATCAGGGCAGCTGAGTCACCAGCTTGAATGTGATACCCTATGTGGGTGAGGCACTATTTCAGGATGCAGCAGAGTTTTTAGGCCAATGCTGTGATATGTGCTGTATCCCTAAAAGGTGAAAACATGGCTCCAGGAAGTAGATGTGGCTTATTCAGCATCATTTCCATCATCATGACTGGCTTGGGAAATTTGTGTTTTCCATCCGCGTGATTTTAGATATCCTGGTTCCCAGAGGAGGCTGCTTCTCCAAAACATTTCCCTCAGCTGATGGGAACAGCCTTGTCATGAAAACTTGCACTGCCCTCCAGGTTGGGAGGCTCGTGGGCAATAACTGACTGATAACAGTGTGTAAAAGGCCGAATATTTTGCATTAAGTTTGGGGGGGATAACCCTGAAATTCTGCTTATGCTCTGAACTCCTTCCACCCACCTCTGTGGATCAGGCCAAGGCTGAACTTCACCAGAAACAACAGCCTTGCTCAGCTGTTTCTTCTCGCCCACTCTGCCTCACTCCTTCCCTCACCAGTTTTTCCTGTAAGGCACTCCCTCAATAAATCCTGAACACCTAAATCTCTGCTTGAAGCTCTAATATACTCGTCTTTTGGTCCTCAGGCCCGGGGAGAAGGCATTCTGTTCATTATCCCATGAACAAAAATAAGAACCCTGGTGAATGCAGCTACCAGATGGCAGAATTTTCAGAACTGAAAGGTATCATAGAGGGCACAATTTACTCAGGCCCACCTCTTATTTTCACATTTTTTTATGGAAGCATAATGCAGGCACAGAAAAGCACACTGAAATATACAGCTTGCTGAATTTTCACAAGAACGTTGCAGAAGGGGCAGAGAAAAAGTACAGGTGCCACACACTCTTCCATAACTCAGCCCAGAAACAACTGCCGCACTTCCATTGTCATTTCATAGGCTAGAGCTTGTCACATGGACCACCTATGAGAGGAGAGGGGAACTGGACACGGGTAAGATTAGGAATCTCTACAGCAATAAATGCAAATCTGGTGAAGTCATTTTTTCCCCACTGAGTTTTCTTATGTATATGAATTTCTCTTCTTTCCCCCAGTTTTGGCGGCCAGCTCAAACCATCCCAAACCAATATACAGAAGAGAAGAGATTTTATCTTCAGTATGTTCATTCCAGTGATAAATTCTGAAGCACTTGATTGATTTGATTTGGGCTAAATACCATTAAATGATAGTAAAGTCACCTTGACTACAATTCGAGGTTCAATGTGAAACAAAATGGTAGCTGATAAGCATTCTATTAGGCATATCTTCTGCAATTTTTAAAAACTTGCAATGAAATTTTGCATATGGATAGAGGCTACAAGGACACATAATTACACCAAGAGAGGTGCACAATTTAGAGAATCACTGATGATACCAGGAAAAATGTAAAAATAACTACAGATCCTTTGATATTGATCTACATTGTCATAATGACCGCATTACTGGCTTTAGGGCCACATTCCATAATGAGCCTTTTTTGGGACTTCGTGTTGCATAGAAGTGCCAGAGATACTGTTTCTATTAATGAATGTGTAGTTCTAAGCTGTAACAATGGTAATACTGTATTGTTCTGTGAGCAAAATTCTGCTGAATTCACAGACAGGTGACATTGTGTGGGCACTAATGTATATGGAGCTCTCTGTTGTAATAAGGCTGTCATTATCTTTAACACAATAATGCTGAATGTGCCCTGGACTTATCAGTAGGCGCTGTTAGCTGACACTTCACTTAACTCTTTGGGGTCTGATTTAAGCAACTCCTTACAGACCTATCAGTGATTTCCAACCTCACAAATTCCCATTCTTGTTTACTGCGTTCACTCTCCCTTTCCCGCATTTCTTGTGTTTTGATAAAGACCCCTTTTGCCTCCAAATTCTTCTTTGTATGGAAATGCATATTTTTCCCACTTGTCTGAGGAGATTGTTAACCTAGGTCTTCACTCATGGAGCCTGGGGGAGATGCACCATTGCGCTTTGCCTGCTCCCATCTCATCCCCCAGGTTACAAGGGCTCTATATGGCAGGATCATTTCTCTCAAAATAATGCATTCTCTGAGCAGTGGTGACTGCTCTGGGCTGAAAAAGGACATTAAACATCACCAGTGATTAGAATTGGACCCAGTATGCTGGTCCAGCAGAAGGCCACGCAAGGCGGGAGAAAAGCCCTGGTTCTTGCTAGCCTGATTACACCTGGCACCCAGGAGCATGCACACACACAAATCGGACACTTTCCGTGCATGGAGGGGAGAAGGCTGACCTGGTGCAGGGTCCTCGGTGCAATTTCATTCTCCTCCATCATCTGCCTGCAGAGGATCCACTTTCAGGATTAGCTGGGGGAGGGCAGCAGCCTTTGGTCCATTTGGCCTTTTCACCATCATCATTTCCTCCCTTGGCCTTGGCGCCTGCGTGCGGCCTGCAGCCCAGCAGTCACAGGGAGACGGTCAGGAAGGAGAGTCCACTGCATCCCTGGGCAGCTATTTCTGTCAACTGAAAAGGCCATTTACGCAAAACACTTAATTACCTTTCCTCCTCCCCGCAACCCCTGGGAAAGTATGAGCCAGTCAGATAATGAGCTTAGAGAGAGCCAGCAGCTCAGTGAGGCCGAGATTTTCATCAGGCTGAGGAGTGACCTCACCTGATCCCATGACGAAATGGGGAGCAGGGAGAAGAGCATGAGGGCGGGATAAACGGCTCCTTTGCAGCCGAATTTCATTATTTCATGCGTCACGTTGCAGATTCCTAGAACATTAGAGAGCTTCTAATTCACAAGTAAAGCAAGCAGGCCTGGCCCGCCATTAAGCCAGTCCTCTGAGCTGGGGGCTGCTTGACGGCGTGGCCTGTGCCAAGCACCCTCCGCTGAGCATCTTCTCTGCACGCACGGCCACCACAGCTGCCTCAGTCCTCGAGGCCTCAGGTTGCTGACGGATAAAATGAGGACATTGGGCTTGGAGGGTCTCTAAGGGACCTTTAAATTCTATAATGCTCAAAAACTTGCTTCGGATGTAGGGAGGTTGGGAAGACGGGGTCTCCTCCACGTTGGCGGCCTGGCTGCGGCTGAGGGAGGCAGTGTGGCCCGCATTCTCGAGGCTGTGGGCCGGGCCCAGAGGCCGCCCTCCTGGGGTTGCCAGAACCAGTCATTGAGGTGCTGCCCAAAGAGGCACAGCCTGTGAAATGAAGACACAAGGAGCTGAGCCTTTAAGGTGAGAGAAGGCGCTGGCCTGAGGGAGAGCCGGGCGTCTTCAGAGAGCTCCCTCAACCCTGACCGGGAAGGATGACAGATGGCTGCCTCTGTGGTCAAGCTCGCTGGGCGACGTGCTTTGGCCTCTATCCATTTTGACCTCAGTGTGTCTCATGAGTTCTGTCCCCTTGTCTGCCCTGCTTGGACCTGGCGTCTGCTCTGTGCCAGTCTGACACAGAACTGAGGCCACCCAGCTCCCACCCACTGCCACAGTCCCCACCACCTGGCACTGTCCAGCTGCCACACACCAGCCCCATCCTATGACTGGCATGTCAGCCCTCCCGCATTTTCCCTGCTGTCTTACCCTCCCGCCTGCCCTCCTGGGTCTGCACTCACCTTTCCTGGCTGGATGCTGCCACCTTGCCTCGGCCTGGGTCATGACTCCGTGCTGCCTCCTGGGCCCTGCACAGAGACTGTTGGTGAGGGGGAGTCAGAGGGTGAGACAGGAGACGGGATTGAAGGCCATCGCACCCCAGCAGGAGCCTGACTGGGGGACTGAGAAAGACAGTCACTCCATTTATTCATTCACTGAATCACTGAGGGCCTGTCAGAGCAGCACCGGGCACTGGGGTTGCAGCACTGAATCCACAGACAAAAACACCTCCCCCTGCAGAGTCTAGCGCTGGGGAAACAGGCAGGGACTAAAATAAATGCGCAAAAAATCAAATTAAATAAATAAGCAACTAACTATCAGGGAAATGCAAATCAAAACTACAATGAGATATCACCTCATGCCCGTCAGAATGGCTATAATTAACAAGACAGGAAACAACATGTGTTGGAGAGGATGTGGAGAGAAGGGAACTCTCATACATTGCTGGTGGGAGTGCAAACTGGTGCAGCCACTATGGAAAACAGTATGGAGATTCCTCAAAATATCAAGGATAGAGCTACCATATGATCCAGCTATTCCACTGCTGGGTATTTATCCAAAGAACTTGAAAACACCAATTTGTAAAGGTACATGCACCCCTGTGTTCATTGCAGCGTTGTTCACAATAGCCAAGACTTGGAAGCAACCTAAGTGCCCATCAAGGGACGAATGGATAAAGAAGCTGTGGTATATATACACAATGGAATACTACTCAGCCATAAGAAATGATGAAATCCAGCCATTTGTGACAACATGGATGGACATTGAAGGTATAATGCAAAGTGAAATAAGTCAGAGGGAGAAGGTCCAATACCATATGATTTCCTTCATTAAGTAGTAGATAATAACAATAATAAACAAACACATAGGGACAGAGATTGGATTGGTGGTTACCAGAGGGGAAGGGGGGAGGGAGGAGGGTGAAAGGGATAACTCGGTACATGTGTGTGGTGATGGGTTGTAATTAGTATTTTGGTGGTGAACATGATGTAATCTATGCAGAAATAGAAGTATAATGATGTACACCTGAAATTTTTACAATGTTATAAACCAATGTTACTGCAATAAACAAAAAATTAAAAAAAAACAAATAAATAAATAAGCAAAAAATATTTAAAATAAAAAGAATGAGTGTGTTAAAATGTAACTACTACTACGGAGAAAAATAAAGCAGTGGAGGAAGCTAGGAAGTGGCACACTCAGGAAGGGGTTTGTAGTTTTAGGTAGGGTAGTCAGTGAAGGTCTCATTGAGAAGGGACATTTGATCGAAAATCTGAGAGACATGAGAAAGGGAGCCATGCAGATATCGGGGGACAGGAGACTCCAGGCAGAAGGAATAGCAAGTGCAAAGGCCCTGAGGCATAATTGTGCTTGGTGAGTGAGAGGAATGGCAAGGAAGCTGGTGTGACGGGAGCTGAGTAGGGGGGTAGGGCAGAAGGTCATATCAGAGAGGAAATGGGGAGGGCTGGCAGTGGGGAAATGGGGAGGGCTTTGCAGACTACTATAAGAGTTTTACTCTGAGTGAGTTGAGGGTGACTTCAGGGTGGTGACCAGAGGAAGTCATTGTCTGATTATGTTCACAGGTCCACTTTGAGGGCTGAGAGGAGAGAACACAACCAGAGGGCCAAGGCAGTTAGGAGGTGACTGTGATTGTATTGGTGAGACAAGATGTGACTTGGCCGACTGGCAGTGGTGGTGAGGGAAGAAATAGAGTCTAGACGTAATGCTGGATGTCATGATTTGCTGATCACCTGAATGTGGCGTATGAGACAAAGAGGGGAGACAAAGATGTTTTTGAGGTTTTCCGCCTGACCAACTGCAAGAATGGAACTATTTCTATTAATGGCAGGGAGAAGGGGTTGGAGGAGTGGTCTGAGGGGGACGGTCAGGAGCTCGGTGCTGGCCGTGTTTATTTGAGGTGCCTGTTGGTCATCCAAGCAGAGGAACACTCCAACTGGAGGCTGGAGCTCACGAGAGGACAGTTTCAATACAGATTTGGTGCCCACAGCCAACAGATGGCATTTAAGGTCATAACACAGGATGAGGTTACTAACGAAGTGCAGACAGGAGACAGAAGAGATAGAGGTCAAGGCAGGAGCTTTGGGGCCTCCAGCATGAGGAGGTCGCAGAGATGAGGAAGACCAGAAAAAGTCTGGGAAAGAAAGGCCCAGTTAAAAGGAAAACTGGGAGAGTGGGGTATGCCGGAAGTAGAGGCAGTGTTTCAGGAGGAAGGAGTGGTTATCTCTGTCAGTTAAGATAAGGCCTAAAAATGACCATTGGTCTTAGCAAAATGGAGCCTACTGCCCCATTTTCCACAGGGACAACCGTTCGATGTGCTTTGATTGTGTCTCCTGGCCCCTACCTTAGCCGCAGGGGTAGGCTTGTGGGCCCAGGTCTGGCCACTCACGTGATCCCTTCCCCTGGCCACAAGGACTAGTTCAGAGATGAGCACGTGGCCCAGACTGGGCCAATTAAACTTTTCTCCGGACGGTGTTCTCCTGGAGCTGTCAGGTAGACTGGGCCTTCCCCTGGAGTTGCCAAGTGTTGGGATGCATGTCATGGCCTCCAGCAGGCACCCTGCCTGTCAGGGGACCCACTTTTTCTAAGATGGAGTGAGAGATCCCTGAAAACAGCATTTGAACCAGCTCTGGATCCAAAGCTGCTGCTCCCTTGGGCTAAATTTCTTTTCCCAGCCGATAAACCTGCTATTTTTAAGCTAGTTGGAATCAGCCTCTGCCTCTTTCATCCATACAGTGCTCTAACCAATAATCCGAGGAGAGTTCTCTGAAGGCCACAGCTCAGCAGTGGAAGTACGTGTGAGGAAGTGCATGTTGCTGACTCACTGGCCAAACAAAGGCTGGCCAGACACCGGCGGTCCTCGCCGTGCAGCCCTCTGAATGAAACCTTATTCAGCAACCCCTAGATTCAAGACTATTCTTAGCTGCCTGGAATTGCGTGGAGGAGGCCAGCCTGGGCTTGACCAAACAGGGTCACCTCCCTGCCTCCTCCTGCAGCAGCCTCTGACGCAGGCCTGAAATCTGGGGCAGGTAGGGTTGCGACCAGAGAAGCTGGGTGAGGGCATCAGGTTCTAGCTGTGACCCAAGAGGTGGCATCCTGCGGGCCCGCCAGGGCTCAGTACTGGGAGTTCCCTAGGAGATTATGGAAGCCTGGGGGTGGGGGGGTGACTGCCCGGGCTTAGAGGGGGACAAGGTCAGTATCTGGAGAATGCAGATGAAGTAATGGGAGACCAGGGCACGGGAAGCAGTTGCTAAAACAAACT
This sequence comes from Ceratotherium simum simum, assembly GCF_057802395.1. Classification (NCBI taxonomy): domain Eukaryota; kingdom Metazoa; phylum Chordata; class Mammalia; order Perissodactyla; family Rhinocerotidae; genus Ceratotherium; species Ceratotherium simum. The sequence continues at coordinate 24,650,154 of NC_141930.1, read as the reverse complement.
GACAATTCTGCTGGATGAGGTTTCTTTGGCCTCGAGCTATTTTTAAAGGGCCAGCCACACACAAATGGCAGCATCTTACAGACACCTGGAGCAGAGCACCGATCCACTCACGCTAGCTATCAGCTCTGAAGATCCAGTGTGCCACCTTTGGTGTCTTCTCAGTGGGTTGAAGGGGAAAGCAATTTGTTTTCGTGCTTCTTCCGGGTCTGTGTGCAGATAAGTCGTTCAGCCCGAATCATCGCTCTCCAGTACCTGGGCAGACGCATGAGTCAGCCCCGGGAAGAGCTCTGATCTTCTCACCCTGCACCCTGACAAAGGTAAATTATACTCCAGTGATAATCCCTGGTTACCCACGTGATGTAAACCAGTCAAGACTTCAGAGAGCCCTGCAATATAGATGTGCAAAAGGTCTTGGCATAAGTCCCTTCCACCTAAAATCATTACCTCGTTGCTGGCTTCTATTTCAGCATTTCTTACGTTTTCGGAGAAGACCCACCATTCACATCAATCATCTAACTATGGTTATGACTTCTTCCAATCATATACTCTCCTCCTATCATGGAATATGAAGGATACCAATTCAATCATCTTTATTAAATGTAGCGCCACACATTTGGAATTTGTAGCATTTGACAGAAGCTGAAATGAAATTTACTTGTTGCTCAGATAATTATAGATTGTGCACATTACTAGACTAAACACATTTGTAGGAAGGGTGAATTTAAAGTGTTTAAGAGAAAAACAGTTTTAAACACCCTCTGGCACTTTAAAAATGTCACTTTGCACCCAAACAACTGATTCCAGGTACACATAAATCTTCTGCACTCACAAAGCAGGTCCTCGAGTGTTTCTGGTAGGCAGCCATTGTTTAACCTACTTTTTATTTACTGCAATAAAACTACGTAAAAACCCTATCGTTCTCCTTTTATGCTAATTTACTTTGGTCTTCTCCACAATTGGTCTAAAAAGGAATGTTTCACTTGATGACTTTACCCTTCAATAAGGTATATTCATGGTGCTGCAACTGAATTCTGCTTCCTAAATCATAGAAATAAAACGTTTTCCAAATTCTTTCCACACTTCCTGTAAGTGGAACACAAATTTCGAGAGAAAAAATCCTGGAGGCTCAGCACCAGACAGCCCTTCTTTTCTGGAAGAGTAGCTTTCATTGTCCCAGCTCGGAGGCTTTGAGGCTCACATCGTGATCTCTGGGGAGATGAGCAGAACCCAGCCTGTGGTGTGTTGGTTAAGGGAGTGCTAGCTGCTGTAACAGAAAAACGCCCACTCCTAGCAGCCTAACGTACTGAAAGGTTATGTCTTGATTACGTGACAGTGCAGGATTGCCACTTCTGGTTGAGCAGCTCTCCTCCGCGATGTGACTCAAGGGCTCCTTTCATCTTGTGGCTCCATCAGGTTCAACAGGTGGCTCCAAGATGGTCCCAAGAGTCGACTCATTCCAGCCAGCTGGGAAGAGAAAAGCCCATGACAGACCTTTTGATCTAGACCTGGAATTGGTGCGTATCAATTCTGCTCATTTTCTACGGACCAGAGCAGGACTGATGCCGGACCATGGCCACACCTCCCTGCAAGGGTTGGGACACGTAGTACAGCTGTGCGCCACTGTTTGGGGGAACACACAACAGTGCTGCCTTCTGTGGCCGTAGTCAAGAGCTTTTGACTCCAGCAGTGGCCAAGCTCTCACTCTAAAAGTACTGGGGATACTCATTGGGGCAGGCCCCCCAGAGACTGAGTAAATTCTATTATTAAGTTAATTTCCTTTATTTGCTACTCAGTTTTGCTTTTCTATTTTCATCTCATTGGCTTCTGAACTGGAATTAAACCTCTTAAAATATTAGTCTACAATAACATCTCAAAAAAACTTAAAAAAGGGAAGAGTCTATAGCAAAAGAAGTTGACTTGACCCTGTTTTTTTACTAAATCATCTGAAAATAAGAGGTTCCACACTAAAATATTCTAGTGGTCTGAGGCAGACAGGATTGAGATCTCTCTTTCTCTGCAAGACCTGGATATCATTTATCACCGAGTATCTGACTCTCATAGTTCAGGATGTTGAACCTTGTGTAGACCACCCCCACTTGACTCCCACTGTTGAGTCAACTCCCACCCTCAGGCAGATGTGAAAACAAATCTCCAGCCCACCACATAGTAGCTGTGAAGTTTGGGCAACTTATTTAACCTTCCTGAGACAGAATTATTCTGTAAATTATTCTCCTCAGCCCTGTATTCTGTGAAAATGGGGTTAATAATTCCCATCTCGTGGGACGTTGTAAGGGTTAAGTTAGATATTGAAGGAGAAATCACCCAGCACAGGGCCTGGCATCAGCTAGACGATCTGTCACTACCAGCTTCCTTCCTGTCTCTCTCCACGCGGGGAAAGGTAGATTCCAGGACCGTCGTCAGGATGGTGATGCCTCTGTGATTGGAGCTACCTCTCCTTCCCTGCCCTGCTGACTTCACAAAGATCCCACTGCAGCAAGAGTTCTTTCCATTCAGGCAGAAACCAGAGGGTGTGAGGGCGAGGAGGGAGTAGGAGGCAGACAGAGGCACGATTACCCCCACATGACTGCCTACTAAGAATTCCAGCTGGAGAAAGGCTTTTCTGCTGTTTATTTTTGCTAATTCTGCTCCAAGAACCCAAGAGCTAGGGCCTTCAGTCAACAGGACAGCCCTGATCTCAATGTTCCAATGTAATTCAACTTAGCTAACCTCCAACATTTTCTAGCTCCATCTCTTCTCTCGCGTATTTCCTTGATTTATCAGCAGCTATCTACTCCAGTTAGCACAATTTGTATTGATCGGCTAACCCTAGTGTACTTCACAAACACACACACACACACACACACACACACACAGACACAACCCTCCAAGAAAAATCTCACCTCTAAATGGAGGGGTGGTGGTACCACCCTCTGTTTCTCAGGCCATGCCTGAGTCCATGTTTGAGGAAGATAAAAATCACTTCCCCCAGCTCTCCCAAACTAAGTTTATGAGAATCAATTATAATCCTTAAATCTTCTCATTCTTATATAGGCTTATTTCTTACTTAGTTCCAGTATCCCACTTTGAGCCACTCAGAGGAAAAAAACCTTTGCATTGGTGACACTGCACAACTACGCACCAACAAGGATGACATTCTGGGATAAATCAGCAGAAGCCCTGGCTGTTTCAGGAATAATCCTAAAGATCAACAGAAGAAATTGTTTGAAGTGGATGGATAAAATTCTTAGAATAATCCTGCCCTAGCCCTCTAGAATTCCTTTACGATATCTTTATATATTTCAGCCTTTCACCTAGGAAGATTCCGAAGCGTCACCAAAATGAATGTGCAGTGCTGTTAGGAAGGAGCATGGCTGCTGTAAAAGGGCTTAGACTTGAAAACATCTTTTGAAGGAGTGTTAGGAGAAAAAGTTCCATTGATGCAAACTAAAACTCTAGGGAAATGTTTTAAGCAAGTTTCAAGGGGATGCAGATAAAGCAAGTTATCTCACTCTGTTGAAAATGTCAGGGAAAGCAAAATGACCCAGAGGGCCAGGTGAGCATTGACCTAGCTAGAAACTTATCCAGCGGGCTGAACTGAAGTGGGACATGGTGTCCACGGGGCTTCAGTGAAAGCTGTGGTCTGTCAGGGGGCTGAGGCTGGTGTGAAAATTTGCTGGAAGTTGGCGCTATGGATTGGTAGTGGGTGAGGGATTTGAATAGGATTGTGCAGGATGGGAGGTGTTCACTGCAAGGAATCAAGACCAGAGGTGGAAGTTTGGCTGGTGCTTGAGAAGCGCATGAGCCAGAAGCTGGGGCTAGAGCTGTATATCATTCTCCTAAGTCTTATTTCTTAACAGGAATCTTCCTTCCATAGTCTCCCTTCCTCCAGTCCAGAATCTCCCAGAACTTGATAGCAAAGTAACAGAAAGAAACCATATGTGGAGGATACTTCTGATCGACCACCAAATTCTGTTCTCCTCTTTATCCATAAAAATAAAGGGCGTATACTTTTTAAATTGAGGTAGAATTGATATACAATAAACTGCACATTCTAAAAGTGTTCAAGTTACTAATTTTGACATAATTCTATACTCACGAAAGTATCACCACAATCAAGACAGAAAATATACCCATCAGTCCAAAAACTTTCCCTGTACCCCTTTGTAATTCCTCCCATCCTTGTCCAACCTCCCTGCCTTATCCCCTCTTCCCCAGGCAGCCATTGATCTGCTTTCTGTTACAATATATTAGTTAGCATTTTCTAGAATTTTATATAAATGGAATCATACAGTGTTTACTCTTTTTTCGCCTGGCTTCTTTCATTCAGTGTAATTATTTTGAGATTCATCCATGCTGTTTGTATATTTCAAGAGTTCATTCTTTTTTATTGGTGAGCAGTATTTCATCAGATAGATATTATACAATTAGTTTATCCACTCAGTTTTTGATGAACATTTGATTGTTTTCAGGTTTTGGATATTACAAATAAAGCTGCAATGAACATTCATGTATAAGTCTGTGTATGGACATAGGCTTTCTTTTTTGTTGGGTGAATATCTAGGGATAGAAAGGATGGGTCATACAGTGAGTATACATTTAACTTTTTGAGAAACTGACAAACTTTCCATTTGGTTGTACACTAGCAATGTATACGAGTTCTAGTTCCTCCATATCTTCACCAACAATTGATAAAGTCTATCTTTGTAATTTTAGGCATTCTAATAGGTGTGTTGTGGTATCTTGCATGTCAGTAGTGACTAACAACTAATGATGTTGAACATGTTTTCATGTGCTTATTTGCCGTCTGCCTATAGTCTTTAGTGTCTGTTCAAATCTTTTGTTCATTGTTTTTGAGTTGGTTTTCTAACTATTGAGTGTTGAGAGTTCTTTATGTATTCATGATACAAGACTTTTATCAGATATGTGCCTTGCAAATATCATGTGGCTTGTTTTTAATCCTCTTAACAGTGAATGTATATCCATTCTGCAGCCTCTCTTGTTGCTGGGTGTGGCCATGTGACTGAGTTCTTACTCACGGAATCAGAGTAGAAGTGAAGTGTGCTACTTCTAGGTTCAGTCCTTAAAATAGTGTGTGCGCTTCTCCAGACTCTCTTTTATGTTCTCAACCAATGATCCGGCTTTGATCATGCTGGTGATTTCAGAATGACTTTGAGCAACAGGATCACTCACCTTTGCACTGTCGCACGGTAGAGAAATAAATTTCTGTCTTCTTTTAAACCACTGAATTTTGGGCTGTCTGTTAGTCCTTAGCAGCTTAGCTCTTGCCCTAATTAATGCACTGAGAAAGCTATTCCTGCTTCCTTCTTTCCTTCCTACTTTGAGCACTTTCCACCAGAAGTTTAGGTTGGCTGGCCTGAAGATGAATTCATTTTTCTAGATAAGGAAATAAAATTTTATTGAGCAACCAGTAAGGCTCTGTGCTACGTATTTGGCCTAAAAAGAGGAATAAAACCCAATTCTTGCTCTTGAGAAACTAATGGTCCAGTGACAGTCTTTGGATTTAGGTTTCTGTCTAGCCAGTCTGAAGTGATAGAGTTCGTTTAGGGCAGTTTAGGGACAAGATTTTGCTGAGCTTAGAAGAACCTGGAGAAATGCAGAAATGTGACTTCAAATTGGTGTTTTTCTTGATCTTCTCCAGAAAACCACATTAAGATGAAACTGAACTTCAACCCCTCTGCCTGCCAAATGAGAAGATGATCCCCGTGTCTAGGTACCTTCAGCCTTGTATTCAGTATGTCTCCCCAAGTTAAGTGAAATCTTGCAGTTGCCGTTTATTTGAGTTCTTATTACGGGCCATGGGCTCTTGACGTAATTCAACTAACTTACTCTCTCAAGAACTTAAATGATGTTTACAGATGAGGAAACAGATTTAGAGAGGATAACTCATTTGTCCCAGGCCATAGAGCCAGTTAGGGATGGAAGCAAGCTTTGAAACCAGTCCTGCTACCAAAGTCCAGGCTCCTTCCTGCGGGCTCTGCTGCCTTCCGTGGGAGCAGTTTTGGACTTAGATTATTAAGAGCAATGATTTGGGCTTTTACTTTTCATGGAAGAAATAACCTCACAGACTCCTGTTCTGCTCCCACAGCCTCCTCAGCCCCAGGCTTGCGACCAGCCTACATTACTCAGAAGAACTTGTGAAACTCCATACTTCTTTATATTCAAGCCTCAGCATGTTTGACTATTGTTTTCAATCCAGAACTTGCCCTATTTTTATAGAACAAAAATCCAGCTTCATTCTGAAAATGAAGTGACGCTTGGTCCCTGGAAAACAACCCAGATCCAAGTCCCCCATATTAGCACAATCCGAAGTCGAGGTTTCTGGTTGGATACTTCCAGTATCAGCCTGACACCTGGGTAAGGGCTTTCAGACATATCAAACCAGGAGAAAAAGAAAGAGATTTTTCTTTTTCTTCTTGTTCCAGATCAGATAACGCTGCCTGATTAGTTCCTCCACCATGAATTCACACCGCACGTACCCACATGCCAGCATTTTGCTAGAAGGCCATCAGCTATATTGCTTCCTGCACAATCATTTATATTTTGCCTCATGCCTTCCCTTCTCCACCTGTTTCCGGCTCCGCCCCCTGAAGTAGCAGAATGCTTGCAAAGAAAATGTGTCAACAGGTGAAATTTATAGGAGTTTCCTGGCCCACACAGAGATGTGAACCACAGGCATCCCCAAAGGAGAGATTTTCTTACCCAGATACTTACCCTCTTGAATATGCCCTGATTCATTCACATGTGAGTTCTCTGGAGAAACCAGTTATCTTTTTTACGGAATCAGAGCGTGGAGCTCCTGTTTGGGAAGAGTGGCTTTGATGAATGCCGGTTGGGATTATTTAGTTGCAGTTACAGAAAAACCCAACCCGACCTGGCCTTGTCAAGAAGGGAATTCATTTACTCAGAAGCTGAGAAGAGGATGGCCAGCTCCAGGTACAACTCTATTCAGGGCTTAAGCACGTCAGTAGCACCTGCTTCTGTCTTAATCTTTATTTCTTTGTTCTACTTTCCGTTCTATTGACTTTAGCCTTGAGTTGTATGGGTACCAGGAAGGTCCCTCCTAACCCCTTCGTTTTCTTATGTTTTAGGTCAGAGGTTATGAGTGAGAGTCTCTTTCCCAGCAGACGCAGTGAAAAATGTCATTGCAGCTCATTGGCTCTGACTAGATCATGTATGATACATGAACGTCAATGGAAAGGGAAATGAGGGGAGGAAGTAGGCAGACTCTGAACTCACCTCCTCCCGCGGACACAGCCAATTTACAACTACTCGTGGAAAAATTACCCCAGAGACAGAACTGAAAACTGGATAAGAGGAACTCCTGCAACAACGGACAATCCTAACTGAGGTGGAAGAGGCAGAAACTCCCTTCTGGAGAGGAAAAACGCAGCCTTCACAAGCCACCAGCTTCACGGCCGCCAGGGAGCAGCTCAGAGGTCCGCAGCCCTCCCTGGAGGAGTGGGGCCCGGAGCCGGGGGCGCCCCCGCTGGGGGCATTTTGCTGACCCAGCACAATCAAGACGAGTGGCAGAATATCTGCCTTTGCCTGCTACTAAAACATTGGGGAGCACCCCCAGAAAAGCTGGTTCACAAAGAAACTAAAACCGGCTCTTAAAGGGCCCACGTGCAAACTCACCCGTTTCAGAAAGCAACCTAAAATCACCAGAAAGAAAGGTGCACAGTGCTTTGGTGAAAAGAGACTCACCTAATAGGCCCTGTGTGCATCTCGGTGAGGGGTGAGACCTCTCCAGGGACTGGGACATTGGCGGCGGCCATTGTTGTGGCCTGGTGAGGGCGTGCTGACACAGACACCAGTGGCGTTCTCCCTGGGGTCTGCTACCCCAGGGTCTGCCCCACCCACTAGAGCACCGATTTAATCCAGCTCAGCCAGGGCAGGCAGCCCACCCTAGAGACTAGCCCCACCCAACAACAAGCCCTCAGGCAACGTGTGGACCTGCATAGATTGGTGACTGGATTCTCTGCAGCCTGGCAACTCAGCCGACTTCAGTGGGGCAGGGTGTACACAAGGAGCGGGTGGAGAGTGAGGGGCGGTGGTGGAGTGTGTGGGGCTCCCGCCGTGGAGAGACTGGGTCCGCTTTGGGAGGTTGGGGCGTGCACACGGGGCAGGACTGTGGTGACTGTGTGTGTGGACCTGTGGGCGGCAGGGCTTGTCAGCTGCAGAAGACTTGTGCTTCTCAAAGACCCACATAGGGGGCTTGCCCCACCTTCCAAAACCTGAAACAATTGGGTGCTCCCGTGCCTGAGGCCAGCCCCACACAGCTGCAATCCTCAGAGAGCCGACAAGAGACCTAAAGCCTGGAGGCTTATAGCAATTGTAAGGCCCTGAGCCTAACAACCTGCCATGCTGGGGGCCTACTCACTTAAAAGAAATACTGCAACACAAATGTGGTATTAAAACTTGCAGCCAACTGTGCTGGGGCTCCCCACACCTGATAAAGAGACTGAAGGGCCCACAACAACTACCAGCAGCTGAGCATTACAACAGCTGGCCAGAAGCATAATTCGGCCTCCCTGGGTGCCTACAGGGAGAGCAAACAGGCCACAACAGAAGGACACACGTAGCCCACATAGGGGTCACCCCTGGAACATTGAGAACTGAGGGAAGCACACTGGAAGCCTCCTAAGCCATCACTTACATAAGGTCACCTATCCAAGAGCAGGAGATGAAGCTGACCTACCTAAAACATAGACACAAGCACAGGGAAAGAGGCAAAATGAGGAGGCAAAGGAATACATTACAAGTAAGGGAACAGGACAAAACCCCAGAAAAGGAACTAAGTGAAACAGAAATGAGCAACCTTCCCAACAGAGAGTTCAAACAAAGAGTGTTAAGGATGCTCACTGATCTGGGGAGAAGAATAGATGAACTCAGTGAGAATGTCAACAAAGAAATGGAAGATAAAAAAAAAAACGCATCAGAAATGAAGAATACAGTACTGGAAATGAAAAATTCACTAGAGGGACTCAAAAGCAGAGTAGAGGATACAGAAGAATGAATCTGTGAGGTGGACGAAAGACTAGAAGAAATTACCCAAGCTGAACAGGTAAAAGAGAAAAGAATTACAAAGAGTGAGGACAGTCTAAGGGACCTCTGGGACAACATCAAGTGCACTAATATCCGTGTTATAGGTGTCCTGGAAGGGGAAGAGCGAGACAAAGGGGCAGAGAATCTATTTCAAGAAGTAATAGATGAAAACTTCCCTAACCTAAGGGAGGAAACAGACATCCAAGTACAGGAAGCACAGAGAGCCCCAAACAAGATAAACCCAAAGAGGCCCACACCAAGACACATCATAATCAAAATGTCCAGAATTAAAGATAAAGAGAGAATCCTAAAAGCCGCAAGAGAAAGACAAGTTGCATACAAAGGAAACTCCATCAGGCTGTCAGCTGACTTCTCAGCAGAAACCTTAAAGGCTAGAAGAGAGTGGCACGATACATTTAAAGTGCTAAAAGGAAAAAACTTACAGCCAAGAATACTCTACCCAGCAAGGTTATCATTCAAAATGGAAGGAGAGATCAAAAATTTCCCAGACAAACAAAAATTAAAGGAACTTCTCACCAAGAAACCAGTGCTACAAGAAATGTTAAAGGGACTGATTTAAGGGGGAAAGAGAAGACCACAAATAGGATAAATTATCTATTTCCATGATAAGAAGGTAATGGATACAAATGCACAAAAAAGAGGTTAGATATGATATCAAAAACATAAAAGGAGGGAGGAGGGGAGTTAAAGAGTAGAGCTTTCAGACAGAGGTCAAACTAAAGAGACCATCAATTCTGTATAGAAGAAGAAAGGACCAGAGAAGTACTACTAAAACACTGAGAAAAAAAAAAAGTTAAAAAATGGCAGTAAGTACATACTTATCAATAGCTACTTTAAACGTCAATGGACTAAATGCTCCAATTAAAAGGCATAGGGTGGCTGATTGGATAAAACAACAAGAGCCATATATATGCTGCATACAAGAGACACACTTCAGACCTAAAGACACTCACAAACTGAAAGTGAAGGGATGGAAAAAGATACTCCACGCAAATGGCAATGAAAAGAAAGCTGGGGTAGCAGTACTCATATCAGACAAAATAGACTTTAAAACAAAAACTGTAAAAAGAGACAAAGAAGGGCATTACATAATGATCAAGGGAACAATCTAACAAGAGGATATAACACTTGTAAATATCTATGCACCCAATGTAGGTGCACCTAAATATATAAAGCAATTATTAACAGACATAAAAAGAGAAATAGACAGTAACACAATAATTGTAGGGGACTTTAACACTCTACTTACACCAACGCATAGATCATCCAAACAGAAGATCAATAAGGAAACATTGGCCTTAAATGATACACTAGAACAGATGGACCTAGTAGATACATACAGAGCATTCCATCCAAAAACCGAAGAATACACGTTCTTTTCAAATGCACATGGAACACTCTCCAGGATTGATCACATATTAGGCCACAAAACAAGTCTCCATAAATTTATGAAGATTGAAATAATACCAAGCATCTTTTCTGACAACAACAGTATGAAACCAGAAATGAACTATAGGAAGAAAATCAGAAAAGCCACAAATACGTGGAGATTAAACAAAATGCTACTGAACAACGACTGGATCAATGAAGAAATCAAAGAAGAAATCAAAAAATACCTGGAGACAAATGAAAATGAAAATACGACATGCCAGAATTTATGGGATACAGCAAAAGCAGTTCTAAGAGGGAAGTTTATAGCAATACAGGCCTATCTCAACAAACAAGAAAAATCTCAAATAAACAGTCTAACAATGCACCTAAAGGAACTGGACAAAGAAGAACAAACAAAGCCCAAAATCAGTAGAAGAAGGGAAATAATAAAAATCAGAGCAGAAATAAATGAAATAGAGACCAAAAAAACAGTAGAGAAAATCAATAAAACCAAGAGCTGGTTTTTTGAAAAGATAAACAGAATTGACAAACCTTTAGCTAGACTCACCAAGAAAAAAAAGAGAGAAGGCACAAATAAGTAAAATCAGAAATGAAGGAGGAGAAATTACAACAGATACCTCAGAAATACAAAAGATTATAAGAGAATACTATGAAAAGCTATATGCTAACCAATTCAACAATCTGGAAGAAATGGATAAATTCTTAGAATCATACAACCTTCCAAAACTGGATCAAGAAGAAGTAGAGAATTTGAATAGACCAATCACCAGTAAGGAGATCGAAACAGTAATCAAAAACCTCCCCAAAAACAAAAGTCCAGGACCAGACGGCTTCCCTGGTGAATTCTACCAAACATTCAAAGAAGACTTAATACCTATCGTTCTCAAACTCGTCCAAAAAATTGAGGAGGGGGGAAGCTCCCTAACTCATTCTACGAAGCTGACATTACCCTGATACCAAAACCAGACAAGGACAACACAAAAAAAGAAAATTACAGGCCAATATCACTGATGAACATCGATGCAAAAATCCTCAACAAAATACTAGCAAATCGCATACGACAATATGTTAAAAAGATTATACACCATGATCAAGTGGGATTTATTCCAGGGATGCAGGGATGGTTTAACATTCGAAAATCAATCAACGTGATACACCACATTAATAAAATGAAGAATAAAAATCACATGATCGTCTCAATAGATGCAGAGAAAGCATTTGCCAAGATACAGCATCCATTTATGATAAAAACTCTGAATAAAATGGGTATAGAAGGAAAGTACCTCAACATAATAAAGACCATATATGAGAAACCCACAGCTAATATCATCCTCGATGGTGAAAAACTGAAACCTATCCCTCTAAGAACAGGAACCAGACAAGGATGCCCACTGTCACCACTCCTATTTAACATAGTACTGGAAGTCCTAGCCAGAGCAATCAAGCAAGAGAAAGAAATACAAGGGATCCAAATTGGAAAGGAAGAAGTGAAACTGTCACTATTTGCAGATGACATGATTTTATATATAGAAAACCCTTTAGGGATTCTTTAGAATCCACCAGAAAACTTTTAGAAGTGATAAACGAATATGGTAAAGTTGCAGGATACAAAATCAACATACAAAAATCAGTTGCATTTCTATACACTAACAACAAAGTAGCAGAAAGAGAAATTAAGAATACCATCCCATTTACAATTGCAACAAAAAGAATAAAATACCTAGGAATAAACTTAACCAAAGAGGTGAAAGACCTGTACACCAAAAACTATAAAACATTGCTGAAAGAAATTGAAGAAGACACAAAGAAATGGAAAGATATTTCGTGCTCTTGGATTGGAAGAATTGACATAGTTAAGATGTCCATACTTCCTAAAGCCATCTAAAGATTCAATGCAATCCCTATCAAAGTTCCAACAACATTTTTCACAGAAATAGAACAAAGAAGCCTAAAATTTATATGGAACAACAAAAGACCCCGAATAGTTAAAGGAATCCTGAGAAAAAAGAACAAAGCTGGAGGTATCACACTCCCTGATTTCAAAATATACTACAAAGCTATAGTAACCAAAACAGCATGGTACTGGCACAAAAACAGACACACAGATCAATGGAATAGAATCGAAAGCCCAGAAATAAACCCACACATCTATGGACAGCTAATCTTTGACAAAGGAGCCAAGAACATACAATGGAGAAAAGAAAGTCTCTTCAAGAAATGGTGTTGGGAAAACTGGATAGCCACATGCAAAACAGTGAAAGTAGACCCTTACCTTACACCATACACAAAAATTAACTCCAAATGGATTAAAGACTTGAATGTAAGACCTGAAACTATGAAACTTCTAGAAGAAAACATAGGCAGTATGCTCTTCGACATCGGTCTTAGCAACATATTTTCAAGCACCATGTCTGACCGGGCAAGAGAAACAATAGAAAAAATAAACAAATGGGACTACATCAAACTAAAAAGCTTCTGCACAGCAAAGGAAACCATCAACAAAACAAAAACACAACCTAACAATTGGGAGAAGATATTTGCAAACCATACATCTGATAAGGGCTTAATCTCCAAAATATATAAAGAACTCATGCATCTCAACAAGAAAAAAACTAACAACCCAATTAATAAATGGGCAAAAGACCTGAACAGACATTTCTCCAAAGAAGATATACAGATGGCCAACAAACACATGAAAAGATGTTCAAAATCATTAACTATCAGGGAAATGCAAATTAAAACTACAATGAGATATCACCTCATGCCTGTCAGAATGGCTATAATTAACAAGACAGGAAACAACATGTGTTGGAGAGGATGTGGAGAGAAGGGAACTCTCATACACTGCTGGTGGGAGTGCAAACTGATGCAGCCACTGTGGAAAACAGTATGGAGATTCCTCAAAGAATCAAGGATAGAACTACCATATGATCCAGCTATTCCACTGCTGGGTATTTATCCAAAGAACTTGAAAACACCAATGTATAAAGATACACGCACCCCTGTGTTCACTGCAGCGTTATTCACAATAGCCAAGACTTGGAAGCAACCTGAGTGCCCATCACGGGACGAATGGATAAAGAAGATGTGGTATTTATACACAATGGAATACTACTCAGCTATAAGAAACGATGAAATCCAGCCATTTGTGACAACATGGATGGACATTGAGGGTATTATGCAAAGTGAAATAAGTCAGAGGGAGAAGGTCAAATACCGTATGATTTCCTTCATTAAGTAGTAGATAATAACAACAATAAACAAACACATAGAGACAGAGATTGGATTGGTGGTTACCAGAGGGGAAGGGGGGAGGGAGGAGGACGAAAGGGATAATTCAGCACATGTGTGTGGTGATGGGTTGTAATTAGTATTTTGGTGGTGAACATGATGTAATCTATGCAGAAATAGAAGTATAATGATGTACACCTGAAATTTATACAATGTTATAAGCCAATGTTACTGCAATAAACAAAAAAACAAAAAAACAAAAAAAAAAGAAAGGGAAATGAGACATGCTGATGGCTTAGGCCTGGGTCACAAACTCCACCCCTGGGGCTGGGTGTGGAATCAACTTTAACCGGACTGCAAGTAAATAAGGTACAGTCACCAGGAGGACTCTGGCAGTGTTCACTGCAGTGAGTTTTGCCTTATAAGAAACTGTATGTATGTGTCACATCATGTTTTGTCTCCACTGCACAAGCCAGCTCCATACCTTGCAAATAGCCAGCATCTGCTCATCCAAAATAAGAATTCACACCCAAAGCCTGGATGACTTGGAGAAAGGGTTACCTACTGATTTAACTTCCAGGAGTGAGGCTAGTTTGCCAAAATTTTAATATAAGTGGATCAGCATAGAAAACTTAAACTCAAAAGTTTCTCCAAGTCTATAGCAGGACCATCTTATAGTCTTTAAAGCACGAAGATCCTCCACTGATTTGATATTGAGGCCTGTTGTAATAAGACTTTCTTATGGGTTTCATTGAGTTTTTGTTGTTGTTTCCTAAGATGACTATGTCATTTGAGTTGTAAGGACCTCTGCAGCCTGATCAGGCTGGCTCTGGAGGGAGTGGAGGAGTTTACAGCAGAAACTTGAAACTTGGGGGATTCCTTGGAAGTATTTTGACTACATTATGGTACACACGCCAAAAGAAGTTCTCCAACATTGTTCTTTCTTCCAAGCATTCAACTTCTTCATATGTCTTTCTAAATAAACATCTGGGATTAGGTTATTCATTCTTCTAGTCAAGGTCAACTCTTGACCTTAAGTGTTCAGGCCTTAACCACCGAACAATTGTTGCTAGTTCTGTACTTCCTTTCCTCAAACACTTTATTGTTGATTGTGTATCAGACCCTCCCTAAGCACTTTACATGCATTATTTCATTTATTCCTCCTAACTACTCTGTGACATAGAGACTATTATTATTCCCATTGTATGGAGGATGAAACAGACCTAAAAGAGATTAAATATTGTGCCCAAGGTCACACAGTTCAAGCCAGAGATCTTAAAACCATGCTACATAAATAAGACAAAGGTTTTGCCCCTGCCCCCCACAGGATAGTACGGAAATACAGACCTATAAATAAACTACTGCATTTAATGTTATATTTTCCATAATGATGATCAACACAGGGTAAAGTGAGGAAGTAAGACAGAGAGCAGTCCTGTCCCTGGCAAGGTTTGGGGGATTAGGAATGTGTGTTGGTAAAAGTTCTCTAGAGGAGGCTAAGCTGAGGTGCATGAGAAGGTGTTTTTCAGCTGGAGGGTGGGGGCTCAGAACAGCATCCCAGAGATTGGAGCCTGTGGAACCAAAGCATAGAGGCATCTAAAAGCAATGCATGATGGGAGAATTGCAAGCTCTTTGGCCTAGCTGGAGTACAGGGTTGAAGAAGGCTGGACAGGAGGAGGAATAAGGAAGCATAGGAGCAGACAAGCAAGACCCAGTCCCTGAAAGGCCGCCTTATAGTGAGAGGGATTTGATCAGAAGAAAACGAGGAACCATTGAAGGCTTTAAGAAAGAGGTGACACTCATTTATAACCAGTATTTTTTTCTATTTTTTAAATTTCCAAGCTTTAATTTTTTTTGAAATTTTTTATTGTATAGAATAAACATAAAATTTACCATTTTAATTATTTTAATTGTATAATTCAGTGGCATTAGTACATTCAAAAAGTTGTGCAACCATCTCCACTATCCATTTCCAGAAATTTTTATCATCCCAAACAGATAGTCTGTACCCATTAAACAATTACTCCCCATGTCCCCTGATAACCTGTGTGGGTCAATGGATGTTGCCCTGAAAAACAAGGGGAAACAAGTATATAGGTCCTCAATGTACATTAGTGCAAAGAACACTGTGATTTGTGCTTTTTTAAAAGGAAAAGTGTCAATGACACTACATTTAGGGATGAGAGAGTCCACTTAGTGGCATGTGAATGCGTCATTCCTGCCAAATCAGCAAGACAGATGGGGATGTTCCATTACTACTAAGACATCCATCTGTAGTTTTCCTGTAAAAGAAAGACTAGTCAGTGCCCCAAGTGGCTGTCATACCTAAAATTGCTGATGAACATCCCATGGCATCAGTCTAGCCACCAAACACTCATTGAGCACCTGCTGTGTGCATGATCATGAGTCAGGTGCCATAAACAGAGAGGAGTAGGCAATGATCCACACCCTTCGAAGGAACTGTAATGTAATCAGGGAGAAGGACATGGACATGTCGGTCTGTGACCTAAGGTGGGATGGAAGCAGTTCTCCCTGACCCGCTGACCTGTGTGGATTACACCTTCTCATTGCTCTACGTACAGCTCTTTACAGCACTAATCACTTTGTAATTTTACATTAGTTTGAATATCTCCTTGTATTAACCATCAGATTCCGTAATGGCAGACACTTCATCTATTTTTCTTCATTATTGTCTCTCCATTGTCTAGTATAGTTCCTGACACATAGAATGTGCTCAACAAATACATATTGAATGAATGGTTACTATAATTATTCATATGTGTATATATACACATATATACATACATATATGTAATACACATATAATATATTATTGCTATAATATATGTTATATGTAAACATATATTCATTCAATATATGTATATATGTACAAGCCATATGTTTTGAAAGCACAAACAAAAAATTCGCAACTATAATCCAAACTGTTTTTTAAAAAGCTATCACTTCAGAGTCAATAGCTTCTTTAAGGCCTTAATACTATTTAAATATGGCTAAGACTTCAGTGGTGGCAAAGCTCTGTAAGTTAGGCGTGTTAATTGTCCCTGTCTCATAGGTCTTTGTGAGGGCCAAGCACACACAGCAGTGGGCGCAGAGCTGGGCGAATGCTGCCCAATAAGGGGTTGCCGTCAGGCTTCTAGTGCGTTCAGACAGACTCGCACTCTCACTGCTCAGTGCTAATTAGTTAGAAGACTATTTATAGACCTAGCACTCCTCTCAAGACTGACTCTCAATTCCTCCCCCCTCACTCTCCCCAGACAAACTCACCTCATGAGTCATTGAGAAAATTGAGGTCATCAGTGTGCTTTCTGGTAACTTCCCACTCTCTACCTGCAATTTACCTACACCCACGTCTGTCTTCCGAGCCTGGCCTCCAGTGGGAAAGATAAGGCTGCCTCCTTCCAGTGACACCAAGCCTCTCTCAGAATCTGCAAGCTCCTCCCCTGTGCTCCTTCATTCACCCCCCCACCCAGTCTCTCTAATTCCTTAGTTCAGTTTTTACGTGCCCCTCTGCCCATGAATAGGTTCTACTCTCATCACTTTCCTGGATTACTGCAACAGCCTCCTAACCTGTCTCGAATTTCCATTTTCCTTCTTCCACAGTGCAGTCAGATGGAGTCTTTTAAAATGCAGGGTCACGGGCAATTCCCGGTGCACTAGCTCCAACTCTCCTACTTTCCATTGCTTCCAGAAATCTCATCAGAATGTAAGTAATTAAGAGTGATATTAAATCCTCTCTAATTTTTCTCTTCCTTCCTTCCTTCCTTCCTTCCTTCCTTCCTTCCTTCCTTCCTTCCTTTCTTCCTTCCTTCCTTCCACCCTTCCTTCTCTCTGAAAGTGAATCATTTGCATACTCACATATTCATTGATAGGGTGCATCTTACAGCAGACAGGGCATATCAGTGCGTGGGACACCTTGACTCGGTCACCAGGCTTGTCTCTCTCCCCTGCTTCTCATATGCCTTGTCATGCACCTCTACTTCCTCTCTCCAGTTGACTTCTCACTCCCCTGCTGTCTGGTTCTGCTTCCAGTACCTCTTGAAAATGAGGTTCACTCTGACCTCCTCACTGCTACTGTCCTCTGTTCTGTCCTCATGTACTGCTTGTGACAGTGTCCAGCCTGCTGGCCTTCAAAGTTCCCACCCCACTCCCCTTGTTTTCCTCTCAGCTCTCGTGGTTCCTGTTCTCCCCCTCAGATGCCCCTTGTTGAACGCCCGTGTCCGTGGGGTGGCTCTAGCCACCCTAGCTCTCCAAGCTTTCTCTGGGCGATTTTATCCCCTTGCATATTTTGTGTACAGTCCTTATATTGTCTATGTTACTCTTATCATTTTAGTGTCCTTCTCTTGGCCTTCTAGAGTTTTAGCCCATCAGTGTTGAGGTGTGCTTACTGGTCCACAGGTGTTATTCCAAGGAGAATTATATTGTGATTTTCCTAAAGTTATTCTTTTTGTTTTATTGTCAATATTGTTCCTGAGGACAATGAGCATTTTGATGACATTTTAAAATTTTGATGACATTTTAACATACAACAGCACATTTTCTCAAGTCTCCAAGAATTTCCAGTTGTTTCCTTGTCCTCCACTCCACTATGTACTGATGTTAGGATACGCTCCTTAAGTTTAGAGGCCTGAAGGAACCCTTCTGAGGCTCAAACATAAAGTGGGCTCTTGCTGGGGCCCTACTTTGACCTCTGCCTATTGGCATCACCAGTGCCCCCTTCTCTCTCACCTACCTTCATCAAGCCTCTTTCAAATCTTCCTTCCCCTGCCCCTGCTCACAGAACAAAGATCCCACTGCTGACCTGTGACCAAATAGGTTTTAAGCAGAATCTGTGAGCCCAGCTCTGTGCAGTCGAGGCAGCAGTAAAAAGAGAAAGGCTTACACGCAAAGAACATCCATTAAAAAGGCTAGTGGGCTTTTTCTAGAGAAACACATTCAACCACATGTTATGCTGCAAACGAGGATATTTTTCCAAACTGCGTCTGCATTAGATTCCTGTTGCTGCTATAACAAATGATCACAAACTTAGTGACTTTAAACCACATGAATTTATTCTCTTACAAGTCTGGAAGCAGTTTTACTGGGCTAAAGTCAAAGTGTCAGCAGGGCTGGTTCCTTCTGGAGGCTCTAGGGGAGAATGCGCTTCCTTGACTTTTCTATCTTCTGGAGACCACCTGCATTCCTTGGCTTGTGGCCCCTTTCTCATCTCACTCTAACCCTCTTGCTTGTATCATCACATCCCTTACTTCCTCTCCTGTAGTCAAACCTCCCTCTGCCTCCCTCTTATAAGGACCCTTGTAATTACATTTAGGGTCCACCAGATAATCCAGGGTAATCACCCCATCTCAAGATCTTTAATTTAATCATATATGCAAAGTCTCTTTTGGCATGTAAGGTAACATTCACAGCTTCCAGGGATTAGAATGTATTTATCTTTGGGGGACATTATTTAGACCACAGTATCACACACTGAATTTCACCTGCTCACTCACATATCTTTGTGACACTTTCTTGAGCTTTATTCTGGCCATAGAATGTTACTAAATAAGGCATTCTCCTTTAAATATATATATATTTTAAATCTATATAAATATATATTTAAATTTCCCTTTAAATATATATATATTAAGGGAATTATACATATTTAATATTTATATGTATTTAAAGGAAAATGCCTTATTATTTATTTTCTTTGAAAGTCAGTCTTCAAGGTATCCTGACACATCCTTAAGAAAGAAAACCCACTTAGAGGGTGAGGTTTCTGTGTTGTCAGCATTTGTGTTTAACTTCACAGAAACAACATCATGCCAATATTCTATCCTCCTTCAGCCTGTTGCAAGAGATCCCATGTGAGGACACGTAAGTGAGCCATGGGCGGTGTCTGAGCCGTGGACAGGTGTTGGGCTGGCTGGCTCAGATGCCGGTAAGTGGCACCACCTTCTCTCCAGTCTCCTAAACTCCAAAGCCCAGCGTGACTGATGCCCCCCACTGCCGGTTCCACTGATTGCACTAGCCCAACTCACCTCCCACTTCCCTGGCTTGTCTTTTGGTTTCCTCAGCTTTGCCCACTGCCCCAACGCCCACGTGGAGATATTTCCATTAAGCTTCTATGCTTTGTCCCCCTCCCTCTTCCATGACTTTCTTCTTTTGTAATCTTATCCACTCCCATAACTCCACTCTCATCCATGGCGATGAATTCCAGACCCATGTTTCTAATGTAAAATACTAAAAGTAAAGAATTTCTTTGATAGTTTCTCAAGTGCTTCTACTATTTCTCTTGGTTTAAGATGTTTTAATGATTATGTTTTAATTTGTAGAGGTTATATATTTTAATGACCCATCTTGGTTGGTCATTGGTATGGTAATGTTCTTATTGTAAACAGACATATAAAACAAACCTTATTTAATGTAGTCAGGTTATCTAATTCACTTTAAAAAAGAGATAAACCCAGAAGATGAATTCAAAATTGTGACAAGTTAAATTACCAAAAACTTGATTTAGAGTATTAAAATTTAGAATGGAGATTTAAACACAGCTAATGGGCCCATTCATTGCTTCCCATATATAGCATCAAAGGGGTTTTGATTATGGTGCTCATGCAACAAATAAAATCACACTTCTGAGCTCACATCTTAACATAAAATAAAATAATACCATTCACTGCAAGTGTATGTTTGCTAGTAAACAAATTATCTTCCAAATAAACCTGCTTAGCTATTGTCTTTAGGTTGAATCTCTTAAATCTCTAAGAAAATCGAGCTTAGTGAAAAGGAATAATAAATTCTGAGTGAAATGATAAGGATTTCCTTCATTGAAGTCTATAATTTTTTTGGTATTTGGCTATCATTTATTCATAATATTATATTACGTGTAGTTTTTAGCACTTTTTTTGAGTTGAGTTTCTTTCATCTGATTCTATATATTTATTATGTTTATAATAAGAACGGGAGCAGTTATGTATTGTTAGGTTTCCTCTCTAAAGGACAAGTTTCTTAATATACCCCTTGTAAGTTTTAGTTCATTTGCTAGTTAAATGGTTGTCAAGTTTGGAAAGAATCAGATATATATCCTCTGCTTCTAAATCTCTTCAGGAAAAAACATCTTACAATCTCCTTGAATATTAGACAAATTGTCTTATCACTTATACTTATCATAATTTCTGTGCTTGTGGAAATTTCCCTATTCAGTGATGTAAAATGTTAGTGGTTTTAGGTATATAAACCATAGGCTTTCAGATTTCCTTTCATTGGCTTTTTCTAATAGCTTCAAAACCCTAACAACATTTTAAACACATTTATCATAAAACATATTTGTGGGGAAACTAAAAAGCTCACAGTTGAGACTCCTCTCTTCAGAGGTGGGCAATTCACAGCATCTGTTTAGGTATTGCCTTCCTAGGATGTATTTATTTATTCACTCACTCCTTTCCCATCCACAGATCTGTTCATCACTCACTTCTTGAGTGCTTGTGAGGTACTACACACAGTGGTAAATTCCCTAAGAAGATAGACATTATTTGGCATAGAGTTTGCTCTTCATAAGCCAATAGTCTAATATGGGACTTGTCATTAAAAAATTATAATTAAAAATAAAATTTACAAATAAATTCTCACTCTTCCATTAGACCATGAGACCTGTGAGGCAGGAAGCTCAGCCTATCTCTTTTCTGGAGAAAGTGAGAAGTTTGGGCTGATTCTGACCTGGTTTGAACCTGGACTCTTCTGTTTACTGGCAGCATGATCATCACCAAGTTACTTAGCTTGTTCTGCCTCCACTTTTCCATCTTTAAAACAATGGTGAGGGGCCCGGCCCTGTGGCTTAGCGGTTAAGTGCGTGTGCTCCGCTACTGGCGGCCCCGGTTCGGATCCTGGGTGCACACCGATGTACCGCTCCTCCAGCCATGCTGAGGCTGTGTCCCACATACAGCAACTAGAAGGATGTGCAACTATGACATACAACTATCTGCTAGGGCTTTGGGGAGAAAAGCGGAAAGAAAGGAGGAGCAGGATTGGCAATAGATGTTAGCTCAGAGCCGGTCTTCCTCAGCAAAAAGAGGAGGATTGGCATGGATGTTAGCTCAGGGCTGATCTTCCTCACAAATAAATAAATAAATAAATAAATAAAACAATGGTGATGGTGGTGGGGGGATAGATAATCATAGTTACCTTGCGAGGGTGTGTGTAAACACAAATATGCATGTAAAGTGCCTGACTCTTAATAGGCATTTAACAGATGTTAAATGAATAAGTACCACGGGAGTTCAGAGAAAGGAAAAATTACTCCCAGCTTGGCTGAACAGGGAGGGCTCCTAAAGGGACTGTTTGATCTGAGAGAATTGGGGGTGGGAGGGTAGACATACTTCGAAGAGAAAGTCATTTCCTCCCTTTTTAGATACTTTTCTATTTCTTCTTCCTCTTATTCAAGTGGGCACACACGGTTTCTATGATCATGCCGTCTTCTTTACTTACACCTCTTCCAAAGGCAGCCATAATCGATGGCCCAGCTCGTGGGGAAGGACTGTTGAGCAGTCTTTAGGAATGGGAGGCCCCCCTAGACGGCTCCAGGAGAATGGGATGGATTGATGCCAGATGGTGGCAGGTGGCTGTTTTCATGTAGGAGTCAGTGGCAAATGAAAGAGGTGTGTGGAGATATTCTCCCCAGAGGCCACTCATTTTTCTACAGCTGAAAGGGCAATGAGTTGATCCAAAACAGGACCAAAAGTTCGAAAGAATTATGACAGATCAGTCAAGCACCCCTAAGTTTATCTGGATAAAAATGCATAAGCACCTTCCAGTGTTGACAAAGGTGTGACCTCTGTAAAGGCTGGAAGGGGAGGATCCAAGCTGAGCTAATAGGGCTGTTACATTCTTTAAATGCATGAAACGGATCCAACTAAAATGAAATACCTTTTACATTGGTCACAGCTTCCTAACCTTAAACTATGATTGAAACTACTCAAAGTGTGATGCAAGTAAAGGTAGTTCCCAGGTTATAAATACCTAATTTATGATTGTCCATAAATATGAATGATTGGTTGGGTATTGGTTTCCCTCAAATATCCTTGCACCCCTCTTTTCATAGCCCCCTTCTTAGAAAGCACCCACGCTCTCTTGGGCCCACGGTGCTGCCTGATTCCCATTGGAGTATGGCAGACTCAGTGGCTTGCACTATCTGCCTCGTTCCCCTCCCTCTTTTTACAGCTCAATCAATTCAAGCTCAGATAAACCTGTTCTCATACATCCTATTGAACTTCCTTCCTTCTTCCCCTACATCTTCCAGTTGTTGCCCAATTAGATCAGAAAAAAATTAATATTAGTTTCTCCACCAGGAGTTTGGTGCTATGGAATTAAACAAGGAATACAGAATCTGGCCCTGAGTTTAAAATCTACAGCAGAGAATCGTTTATCTCCATGTCTCTCTATCTGTATACTCATCATGAAATGAAACAAGCTGGGTACCCGGATCTGACTCAGAAGAAAGTTATCATAATGAAAAGTCAGTTTTACATATTTCTTTCTTCTTCATTTACTTGTTCTTTCTCTCTCCGTCCCCCCTGCCCCGCCCCCCCCCCCCCGCCTTTTTTAACCATTTTGTAGCATCTGGTCTGTTGATAAGTTTTTGCTTATTTATATGACTCTGCTCTATTTTTCAGTTACACACTGGTATGGAAAATGTGTGCATGCTGGGTGGGGACCTCTTTGTCTCTCATTTGCCTTTTCCTTTTCCCTGTGAAATCAGATATCCACAAGAGAGGGCTAAGATCACAGCACGTGTTCGCAAATGCACAGGGTAGCCTGTAATCTCTCTCTCCTTCTGTGCTTCCATTTCCTGACTATCGAACACATCAGTGAGTGTTTTTCTGCAGCGCTGGCAGGATCAAAAGTCAGGCAAAGACAATTCGGGTTCCATTTCTATTATGAAATAATTGTCTTATCTGCATGATAATACACACATATATTCCAGCTAAATTATCTATATCCTAAGCATTCATTCATGCCCTAGAGAAGATGATGAATGTACCAGATGCTTACATACTGTGGTGAGATCACCAAGATGGGCGGAGCAGAGCAGCTTGCCAACTGTTTGGGTGGCATGTCAGGAACATGAGTCATCTGAGCAGCTCCTGCTGTACCACCCCTGATACTGGTTTTAATATGCCCCACTGGGAGAAGACCAGAGGCCCTACACCAAAGTTTAGGCCCATTTTTCATCCTTTGGCAATAGCGTATTTCCTATATTACTCTTTTCCTCCCCACAAGCCTCCAGCTAGACCATTATGGGCCTATTGCAGAGGAACTGTGTTTTGCCAAGGCCTGGTAGGATGCTTGAGGCTAGGACTCGTGTTTTACACTTTATATTTGGTCCTTGAAATATTTACCAAAACGTGTTATTGGGCTTGGCCGGGTCTTAGCCTAGAAACCAGATAATCTACTTTTCTGAGAATCAATAGCATTCAGCTATTCTTGAGCTCTTTTAAGTCAACAAGCCCTCTAAAATGAAACACTCTGAAAGCCTTTGCCAGCAGACCAGGGTTTGAAACTGGTGCTGGAAGGGGAGCTGAGGGAGAGGAAATGCTCCGCTCCGCATAGAGCAGCGCGCACGTCCCCCCCGGCTCCCAGCCGCCGGCGGAGCCCGGAGCTGGCCTGACGGCCCAGCCCACGCGGCAGCCCTGGGACGGCCGTCGGCGGGGCCTGCGCGTCTGGCGGCTGGGTGCGCCGGCGGCGGCGTCGCCATGCAGGGGGCGGGAGGGGGCTCCGCGCCTTGGGCAGCTTTTGTGTTCTTGAGCTGGACTGAGCTGGCTTGACTTGAGATCAGACCGCCCCTGCTGTCCTATTGTCTTCACAAGTAGTGCTGGGGGCGGAGCAGCCCAGGGGAGTGCTGATCTGAAGTTTTAAATAGAACCCCGTCCAGAGACGGTATCCAGGACAGTCTGCGTGGCCAGACTGTCGGCCTGGTACGGCCGCCTGTCTCAGGGGCGCACGAGGCGGCTGATGAAAGAAGCCGCGTGGTGCAGGCTGTGGGAAGGAGAGAGGTTTATTTATTTTGCATTCTGCAGCTTGATTACGTTAACTTGTGTGTGGGACCCAGGCGCACACAGCGGAACTGCCCGCTTGTGCGAGGTGTTGAGGCCAAGTGATGACTTTTATTCGCTAAATTGGGACTGATTTGGACAAGGATACCTGGTTTGTTTATCTGCCAACTTTGGCGATCAGTCTAGGGAGAGGGGCCAGGCGTGGCGGGATGTGAAGTGTCTTGGTCAGGGAGTGTGCAAATTTCTAGTTTCAGCTTCTATCTATTTTTATGGCCATCTTGAGTTGTGTTACCGTTGGGTTTTCTATGAGCCTGGAATACACGCAAACCGTAAGATTCAGAGTGAAACCTCAGAAGATTTAATCTAATTCATTCTGAAACTGGTTGTATTTTTACTTGAACAATAAATCTAACGAGTTCAAGGGATACTTTTTGAATTTGCGAATTTTCCTTCCCTCTTTTTTTGGTGCAAGTCAACAAAACCCACCACTGTGGAGACCTCAGGCATTTTTATGTTGGGCCCCTCCTTCTATCTCAGTTTGCCAACTAACCCTATTGGGTTAGTGTTTCCCAAATAATTTTCCAAAGGATTGGATATCATTGGGTCAAAAAAGTTATATAAATACATTTTTCTCATTAAATTCCAATTTTTCAAAACCATTACCTTATTATATAATAAATATTATATAATATTAAAATGTTATGTAACATTAAAATGTTAAAATGGATAGCTACAAAATTAAATTAGCCCAATTAGGGGATATTTACTTTTAGGATTTTCTGAAAACAACATTTGTGAAGGTTGAGAAAAAAATAGGTAGGAATAATTTACCTAAAATGAAAAACATGCCAAAGACCACAGCATTATTTCTCTGAAAAACGTTATTTGGAAAAACTCAAAACATCTGGTTTATATTATAAAATATAAGAGCAGGAAGAGTAGCAGTCTTTGAGACATCAGCTTTTATATTTCTGGAATTTTATAATCGCTCTGTCCCTATTTCTTTAAAAAGACAATAAAACCTCTGTTTTTACTATTTATGTTTTATTCAGTTGTTGAGGGGGCATGGAGGTTGGAGGAACATGCCACAAATGATATTAAAGGAGGCCCATGTGATTTCTTTTCTTACTTTTCATATCTCAGTTCCCTGGCCATTCAATTTAGTTCCTGAGGTGCTGACAGCTGGTAATACGCTAAACTGCCCTTCACTTTTTGGAAGTTATTGATATTTCCTAACTGAGGTTTAACGGTGTGACTTGGCTTAGGTGAAAATGTGCCAAGGTCTCGGGTCTCCTGTGCATCTTCCAGGTTTGTTACAGTTCCGGGAGCGTACATCCAGGAGCTAGAAACCACATCACTGCCTGGTCTTCCCAAGGCAAATGAATCTCAGTTACATAGTACTTCCAAAATGCTCCTACCCAAACCAATAGATGGACCAAATAGTGATTCTTTCTTTTGGGCTGTTTATTCAATTTACAAAAGCTTGTGAGTCTACGAGATTTAAAATATCCAATTCTGCAAAATTAATAGCACCTTACATTATTGAAAATAGTCCTAATTTATTTTAGCAAAAAGCCATTAGGAAAGGAAAAAAGAAAGTCAATAGATGTGGGACTAGAGGGTGATGATGGTTGCACAATATTTGTAAATGTGCTAAATGTCACTAATGGTAAATTTTATGTTATGTGTATTTTACCGCAATAAAAAAAAAAGTCAATAGAAAAAGTTTATCTTACTCTAGTGGCTAAGAATGTTGATGTTGATTGTCATTGTAGCCGTGGTTTCCAGTGAGGTGGAGGGAGAAATGAGTGGAGGCAGGGGGGTAATATTCCAAACCTGGAGTTATTTATTGTTGGCACTAAATTTTACCTATGGCAAGTGGCAGATAATTTGAATATTCTTCTTAGTGTAGCAGTTTCTTAGCGATAAGGATTTAACAGCTGTGGTGGTCACTATTTCTAACAAAACAAAAATGAGTTACGGCCCATAACTTATAGTAATTCGTCATTTTTGGGAGAAAAAATACCAAACAGCACATATTCCAAGGCTGTTTGGCTACCAGTATCTCTCCTGGCTGTGTACTCCAAACATGTATAGTACCATTCATGAAGTGATTAAAAACTTTGTTCTTTTGGGTAAAAATGGTCATTAAGTAAGAGAAAAAGTTAAGTAAAGATAAATAATGTAGTTAACACGTGGAGAGTTGGTAAACACACAGCTATTGATAGAAATATAAGGAAGGCGGAATTAAGAGCATATATGAACATTTCTGAGTTCTAGTATTTGGGATTCATCAAGGTCCCCAGCCTTTCTTTCTGTTGTGAATGTCAAGGATATGCTATAATTTATTTAATTCAATATGTCAAAACCATAATGAATGTGCTTAAAACCATGGATTGCCTTCTTAAAACAGCATGGTTTCAATTAAAGATATATTTGTTGAGCAACTACTGTTTGCAAGGCATTTGTGCCAGATGTGAGAGAATATGGAGATTAGTATGGCACAGACTCTGCCCTCACGGAACTAGAAATATCATAGACAGAAAAGACAGGTGCCCAGAGGACTATAATACTCTAATAAAAGAGAGTGTTAAATGCTGAAAGTGAAAGTGACTTGGTGATTCACAAAGGAGAGAGAGAGCAAACAAGAGTTAGCTTTTGGTTGTGAAGGTGAGGAAAAGATTTACAAAGGAGATGATGTTTGAAGGATGGGTACGAATTTGGCAAACTGAGAAAGTATTTTGGTTGGCAGAATTGAAATGACAAGGCAAAGGCACAGAATAGGAAATAGCCAGGTGTTGGGAAAATGTCTATAATTTTAGTTTGGCTGGGAGTAGGTTGTTTGTAGGAGATCAATGAGAGTTAAGATTAGAAATGTAGATCGGTCCCAAATGGCAAGATGAGGCATTTGTATTTAATCCAGGAAGCACTGGGAAGACACCGACAGTTTCTGAGGAGGCAGTGAAATGATCCAAGTTGTGCTTCACTGATAGTAAGGACTGAACTGGGATGGTTTGGGAAGGGACCTGCAGAGGGGAAGCTGGTAGAATGCCCTGTGAGGAAGAGAGAGCAGAAGGAATGGGGACCTGGGCCAAGCTGCTGGCAGCAGGAAAAAAAGGAGAAGAGGCAGAATCTACCTTTGATTTGGCAACTAACTGGGTGAAGGCAGATTAAAGAGAGTTCTAGGAAGATGGCAACTTGAATGTGTCCAGGCTTCCTCCCAATGTATACCCCTCTCCTGAGCTGATGCTTGCTGAGACCAGCAGGCATGCCAAGCTGGAGGGTGTGAATACGGCCCCACCTCTGGCTAATTCTGGTGGAAAAGGTTGATTGACTCAGGGTTTCTCCCCTGTGTGCTTGATAAGAGCCTAGAGTTGATGAGAAAAGCCTTGATGAGGAAGATAAGATAAATTGTATCTTGGTCTGCAGAGATGGGAGTGTTGGTGGTGTAAACAGAAGGGAGGACTTCTGGGTTCTAGTCTGGCATGTAAAAAGCTTGGAAGTCATTACTCCCAGAAGAAAAAAAGCTTAGCAAATTGAAAGTCAACAACTCTTATTAGACCCATCAGAGAATTGAGGTCACAGGGCAAACGGCTGCCCCCAAAATTGGAGAGACAGATAGGTAGATACGGAGGATCATAGTTTACTGGGGCAGAAGCTCAGGAGCAGAAACTTCCATGGGAACCAGTTCTGGATTCCTTTTACTCAGTACTGTACACCATACCCAGCCTTCCACAAAAAATTACAAGGCATACTAAAAGACAAAAAGCAAAGTTTAAAAAGATGGAGCAAGCATCAGAACAAGACTCAGATATGGCAGAGATGTTGGCATTATCAGATTGGGACTTTAAAACCACTAAGATTAATAGGTTAAGGGTTCTAACTAAAAAAGCAGACAACATGCAAGAACCAATGGATAATGTAAGCAGAGAGATGGAAACTCTGAGGATCAAAATGAAGGCTAGCGATCAAAAAACATTGTAACAGAAATGAAGAATGGCTTTGATAGGCCCATCAACAGACTGGATATGTCTGAGGAAAGAATCAGTGAGCTTGAGGAAATGTCAATAGAATCTTCCAAAACGATACAAAGAGAAAAGAAAATGAAAAAGTCAGAACAGAATATGCAAGAACTATGGGACAGTTACGAAAGGTGTTATATATGCATAATAGGAACACAAGGAGGAGAAGAAGGAGAGAGGAACAGAAGAAATTTTTGAAGCAATAATGACTGAGAATTTGCTTAAATTAATGATAGACACCAAACCACAGAGCTAGGAAGCTCAGAGAATGCCTGCTAGGATAAATACCAAAAAACGACACCCAGGCATATCATATTCAAGCTGCAGAAAATCAAAGACAAGGAGAAAATCTTCAAGGAAGCCCCAGGGTGGGCTGAGGGAATACCTTATTTACAGATGAGCAAGGATAAGAATTACATCAGACTTCTCTTCAGACACCATGGAAGTGAGAGTGAACTGAAATATTTAAAATATTGAAAGAAAAAACCCGTTAACCTAGAATTCTATATCCAACGAGATATCCTTCAAAAGTGAAGGAGAAATGAAGACTTTCTCAGACAACCAGAAAGTCAGGGAATTTATCACCAATAGACCTGCCTTGCAAGAAACGTTGAAAGAAGTTCTTCAGAAAGAAGGAAAATGATATAGGTCAGAAACTCAGATCTACATAAACAAAGGGTGTTAGAGAAAGAATAAATGAAGGTACAACAGCAGGGAGGAGAGTGACACTGGACTGAGTAAGTATACATGGCGCAGGGTCCCTGCTCCCCAAGTTACACTGGTGGTCCTGAATAGGTGGGCTCCTGGTTTCCTCTACTTCTGAGGCTGGGTGAGTGTGAGGAGGCCAGAGAACAAAAAGGCATCTTCCTGGTGTCTTCCCAGGGACTGAACAGCCACTGGGCCACATGGGAAGGTATGACTGCATCTTCCACCATTCAAGGGCTCCCAACAGTTGAACCTGAGCCCAGTGCAAAAGGAGAATAATAGTACACCTCCTTGAAGGGGTTCAGGAGCCAGAATGAGGGACTTAGACCTGACCCCTAATGAAACTGAGCTGTTGTAGAAGACAGGCATCATCTTGAACAAAAATCGGAGCCTAGAGGAGGTTCAAGAACAGTACAAAAAAGATTTTTGGAGATGAACAACCCATGATGTTATTTACCATTAAACAATTGGTAGATAAATTGAAAGAGAAAATGGTCATTGTTGAGAAGCAAAGTGTGGAAGAAATATCTTAAAACACAGAACAAAACTACTAAGAAATGGTAATGGTAAGGACAAAGATAAAAGACTTGGAGTATATAGATCTATGAGACCTGACATGTGGACTAAAGGAATTCCAGAAGAGAAAAAAAGTAGACGTGGAGGGGAGACAATAATTGAACACATGATAGAAGAAAATTTTCCCGAGGTGGAGAAACATATGAATCTACTGTTTGAGAGAATTAAATGAATTCCAGGCAAGTCTCATGGGGGAAAAAAAATAAAGGTGTATCTTTGGTATATTCTGGTAAAATTCTTGACCTTTAAGGGTAAAGGTAAAATCTTACAAGTTTCCAGCTAGGAAGAAAAAATTTCTAAGAAAGGGAACGCAATCAGACTAGACTCAGATTTTTTACCTGTCCCCCTTTGTGCTAGAAAATGAGGAAATAACATGCTTAGGCTACTGAGAAGATAGGACTACGACCAAGAGTTCAATACCTAGTCAAGAAAACATCTATCTGACAGAATGAAAGAAAGATATTGGTGGATTTGCAAAGGATTTAAGACTATATCACCCAGTAGGATGAATGATTTGTCCTAGTATGTCCAGGGCTTTGCCTATCTTAGGACTGAAAGGTTTGTCTCCTGGGAAACCCCTCAGTCTTAGGCAAATTGGGACAACTGATCACCCTATAATATACTCCGCATGAAGAAAACCAACATCAAGTGCAAAAAAAATAGAGACTTTGAGGTGGGATACTGGTTCTCAACCAAGGACTATTTTGCACCCCCTCCTTCCCTGGAATTTGGTAATCTCTGGAGATATTTTTGGTTGTCACAATTGGGCGAGGCAAGAATTCTGCTACTGGCATCTAGGAATAGAGGCCAGAGATGTTGCTAAATATCCTACAATGCACAGAACAGCTTGGCGAGTACCCTGCCCCACCCCCCAGACCAAGAATTATCATGCTCAAAATATCAATAGTGCCAAGGTTGAGAAACCCTGAGTTAGGGGAAGATAATGAGAAATGGAGACAGTGGTGAGCTACAAACCTTGCAATATTCACATATATAAAATTTAAATGTAAGTGAAGAATTAGAGATTGTCTTGGAATGTGTAATGTAAGAGCTAATGAAAATTTCTTGAAGTAAAATAGATGAGCTGCAGAGAAATCCTAATAATGATCTAAAGGTACAAAACTGTCTCCACAAAACCTAGTCATTGGGGTAGGGACAGGAGGCTGGTGAAATAGGCGAGGCATTGAAGTATTTTATAAGTTCTTTATTTACTGAGATGGGAATGGAAACAGTCAGTGTATAATATATCGTAGAGAAGAAAATCATAGGTACCTTGTTTTCATATAATAGTGAAAAAATAGGTAGTAAGTGCCAGGAAAGGGAATTACTGGAATATAAAAGTATATCAGAACTCCTGTATTAACAAAGGGACAAGGGGATTGAGTTGTGACTTGACCAGACTGTGAAAATGAGAAGTGATATAGACGGTTGGAGGACAACCATCTCTTGCCAGCCATAGTTTGGCCAACTGTGATTCTAAGATGTCACTGTTTTATTTCTGTGTAGTATAATTTAAAAATCCATAGCCTTTTAGTAAGGATGTGTGGTTAGTTCAAGGTCCTTAATGAAATAGTACAATAATAATTATTGCTTTTCCCCTTTCAAAAATCACGTAAGTAGGTGTATGTGGTCGTGATTATTGGTTCAAGTTTGTCTCCTTTGCTAGACCCTAATCCTCATAAGGGTAGGGATTGGGTCTCTTCCCACTCGTCATTCCATCCCTAGGGCTCTATGAATATTTATTAAACAAACAAATTGCACCCTCTCAATCTCTAATTAGAAGACTGGGGATAAGAAGAAAAAAGCCTCTAACAACATAGTATTTGTGAAAAGTCCAGGAGGCTGTATAATTTACTCAGATTTATGAAAACGGCACAAAGGAGAATGTAAGAATAAAATGTGTGACATTTCAAGCTAGTGAAGGCTGACTTAAAAACTTGAAAGAGATTCAATTTGCATAACATAAAACTTGTGAGAGAAACTTCCTCCTTAGACTAGAGTTGCCAGTTTTAGCATATAAAAATACAAGACACTCAGTTAAATTTGAATTTCAGATAAATAATAAATAATTTCTTGCACAGGTATGTCCCAAATATTGCAAGGGGCATGCTTATACTAAAAGCATATTCATTGTTTATCTGAGATTCCAATTTCACTGGACCTCCTATATTTTATCTGGTAACCCCATCCTAGACTATAATCAAAAGCAATATTTCTTGAACATCTAAAGAAGATATTATTAAGAAAAAGGGCTACATTTTTCAAGTTAGTAAGCAAAAATATTACTCCAATATAACATCTATTAATTTTTTAGCAGCAAAGATCTAGAACTTTTAATTCCTGTGCCCTTTGAATTATGTTTTATTTTCTCCCCAATTCCATATTTTCTAAGAGGCCTTGATCTTGCTGTCCAAGGTTATTTTCTGGAATATAACCTGAGTTGTCAAGAAAGTGCTATAATCATGACAGTAAAAACAAATGATATTTGTGTGGTGCTTTCACTTCTGCATTCATCTAACACTCACCACAGTGAAGCAGGTAATATCATGCCCATTTCATAAATAAAGCCCAAAGTTATCGTGTGCTCACAATAGTGGCTGTGCTAGTATGATGCTACTGAGGAGAAGCAGCACAGGTAGGGGGCTCACAAGGACACATCGGCTCTGAGCCCAAGGTGCTGACACCAAGGAAGCCAGGTCCAAGAATGAGATGATGGGTTTTATAATTTATCACAAGACTGCTCCCTTCCACGTGAAAA
Source organism: Ceratotherium simum simum (assembly GCF_057802395.1). Taxonomy (NCBI): domain Eukaryota; kingdom Metazoa; phylum Chordata; class Mammalia; order Perissodactyla; family Rhinocerotidae; genus Ceratotherium; species Ceratotherium simum. Next base: position 24,617,332 of record NC_141930.1, on the reverse strand, counting down.
GTGGAATATTTGATAACGCCTGTCAAAAGATGTTAAATTAGAATATTTGCCAAAGGCACTAACTAATATATAAAGATACCAAATACCAAAGTGGGTTGGGAAACAGACACTCAAGATGTAACTTTCTAAAGGAAATAACAAAGAAACAGTTACATATCTTGGGTTCCTCACCAAATTATGCACATAAAAGAGCTTAGATGTTCAGAGGAAGTTTTGAACTTGATTTCCTTGGTGAAGGCTATTCTGTGATTTCTTTGTCTCACCCCTCACTGAGAAGGAAGGGTAGAGGGTGGGCCGAGGGTGTCAGCCCCGAGACTCAGGATGAGGACCTTCCAAGTACTTATAGTCTGACCTCCACCATCCAGCCCCAGAAATTGAGAAGGAAAGAGAGCAGCCCAGAGAGCTGCTCTGAGGCAGGACAAAGGAGAGTGGGGCCCACCTGCGCTCCCTTTGTTGGGGCCCAGGGGACATGAGTGTTTCCTGCAAAACAGATGTGGACTACACAGGTGAAAGAGCCAGCCTGGAGCCATGTTGGGTCCTGGGAGAGCAATGGCATGCCAACAGAGAATCTGTCTGCAGTGGAAGACCAGAAGCCAGAGGCCAAGGGGAGAGCGTTAGCTGGAAGAGGAAAGTGCATGGCCTACCGCTTGGGTGTCACAGTTGGGTTCATGCAGGAACTCCTAAGAGGATTCATGAAGAAGTCAGTTCTAGAATTTGCTGTGTCCAGAGACCTCAGAGCCAGCTTATGATCTTACTGCTCAAGTTAGAATGTTCTGTTTCCCTTTCCCCTGCTCCCTCCTCATGCCCCAACTCAGAGGAGAATTTGGTAGGAGCTCTGGGAGTGGCAGTGGAAACGCTTGTAGAGAGGGGATGCTGACCTCAAAAGCATGCCTATGATATGCCTCACTGGAGGAAGTGAGAGAAACAGGTCTCAGCACTGAGTAAAGATTGAAGACGTTCAGATTCCTGATTTGAGTCATGTAAGATGACTGTAGGAACTTCTATTACGGAGGAATGACCAGCAAAGTCACAGGGCCTGGTGGCATTTTTATCCAGCCGTGGGAGGGGAAGGGCTTCCCCATACCCTAACTTTAAAAAGACAGTGAGAGAATTTTAAAATTTTATCCTGGTTATACTTTAAAAATATACATATTTATAATTTACATATATACATATATATAATATACATATATATAAATTATTAATCTTAATAATAAAGTGAGCCCTGAACCCACCATTTGACTGAAGAAAATAGAACATGCCTAAAACCCTTGAAGTTCCCTGAAGCCCTCCGCAATCCCATCCTTCACTCTATCTCCAGTTGATCAATATCCTAATATTTGGTTTATTTTCATTAACTTACGTTTCTTAACAATTCTATTACGTATGTTAGTATTCTATAATGTGCTGCTTGATTTGAACTTTATTAAATGGTATCAAACTATATGTATGTATTTTTCTATGACTTGCTTACTTCACCCGATATTAAGCTGCTAAGATTCATCCATGTTGAAGCGTGTAGCTGTAATTTCTTCATAGCCACTGTTGTACAGTGTCTCATGTGAGTATATAGCAATGTATTTATCGGTTTTCCTGTCAATAGATACTTGGATTATTGGCATTTTTGCTGCTGTATACTCCACTGTCTTAAACACGTTAAAAGACGTCCATGTGCAAGGGTTCACTTAGAGTATATACCTACCAGTGGGATTGCTGGGTTGTATGGTATCGCTTTTTAATTTTTACCAAAGTAGTTGAATTAATTATAACACTCTCCCTCCACAAGTCCCCTAAACCCCAATGAGTTCCCATTGCCACACATCCCAGGCAACACTTGGTATGGTCAGACTTTTATATTTGCCAGTCTGGTGGGCTTAACATGATATTTTGTTGTGGCTCTAACTTGCATTTTTATGATCGCTAATGGGCCTAGTTTTCATTGTTATAAATTAATCCAGTTCTATAATTTAATCAAATTGGAATTGCAGAAATCAGATGGAATGGCCAGCTAGATGGGTCACTCTGTTTGTCTCTAATTTGTAATCCAAACAAATGGTTTACCAAAATGTATGACAAATTCTTATGAGAGGAAGTCAACCTGATTTTGGGGTTAGCCAAAAAGGACACTGCGGGTTCTGGGGCATATATGGTCACATGATGTGGCCACTCTGGCCTTACTGCCAGAGCTGACCTGTGTGACTGACCACACGCCTGCGTCTCTCCCTGGTTTATTTTTCCCTGTTGCTGGGTCAGTGGACGGAAAGTGAAAGGATGGTTTGATCGTCCCTTCTTCAGTGTCCAACTTGCCAGCAGTGAAACTTGTTAGCAGTTTCCTCTAACTCAGGAAATAAAGTCCTGGATTCTAATACTTTCACAAGAAGTTATTAAGAATCTCACAGGAAGCAGGTCCCACAACTTCATTTACCATCCTGACGCTAGTTTGGTTTCCGATGAGAAAGTTCTCCCTAATACCTCATGCTGTAATTTGAGCACCTCTCTCCTTTTTTGGTTATTCTCTATTAGTCATCAGCATTCTCTGGGCAGCATGGTTTTTACTTTTTAGCACTCATTCTGACTTTTCCCTGTGAGAAGATATATCACAGTTGAAAGGTCCTTCAGATAACATCATGTTCTAGTGTATAACTTGAGATTTAAAGACCTGACATACCGTAACTCCACGTTTAAGAACTTTGAATGATTTCGTTCTGTGTGTGTGGTGCTTTATAACATAGATAGCCTAGTCCATCCTCCAAAAGTCACGTTTACTTCCTTTTATTAATTGCCCTGTCCAGGCTATCTGTGGCAGGCTGAATAATGGCCCACAAGGATTTTGAGGATGTTATACCAGCAAAACACTGCCAGCCCGGACTGAAAGGGACAGAGAAAGAGGATGAAATGAAAGAAGGCTGGTGGACTCCTGAAATTCTGCGGGTAGGAGACAGGCTGATAAAATTACTCAGTTGTAAATGTATGCTACCTTTCAAGAAAAAGGACTATTTCAAGAGTGAAGCTGTGGTCCAAGAGTCATACAGCCCTGAAATGTAATGGAGTTTGCCTGGTTGCGTTTGGACATTGGTTGGGACCAGAGAATCCTTTTCCTTTTGTTTTCATCCTTTTTGAATGCAATGTCTACAACTCTTATCCTATGCATGTCCCATCATTGTTTTTTTGGAACATAAAATTTGTTTTCTAACTTCACAAGTCCACAGAAATAGAGAAATTTTGCTGCTGGATGAATTATATGTAGAGACTCACCTATACCTCATTTGGATGGTGTGGATGAGATTTGGGACTTTTGAGCCGATGAGCCTTGGATAAGATTTTGGACTTAAAGTTGTAAGGAGTTAAGACCTTTGGGGACCTTGGGATGGAGGTAAATGTAGTCTGTATGTGGGATGTGTGTGAATATTTGGGGGCCAGAGGGTGGACTGTGGAAGGCTGAATAATGACCCCCTAAATATGTTCATGTCCTAATCCCCAGAATCTGTTACTATTACCTTACACAGCAAAAGGGGCTTTGCAGATGTGATTAAGTTGAGGATCTTGATATGGGAGATTATCCTGGATTACCCAGGTGGACCCCGTGTAATCACAAGGGTCATTATAAGAGCGATGTAGGAGAGTCAGAGACAGAGGAGAAGGCCATGTGAAGCAGAGATTGGAGTGATGTGGTCAAGAGCCAAGGAATGTCCAGCAGCCTCTAGAAGGTGAAAGAGAGAAGGAACAGATTCTTCCCCAGAGCCTCCAGAAAGCAACAGTTCTGCTGATACCTTTATTTTAGCCCTATAGCATTCATTTTGCTCTTCTGACCTCCAGAACTGTAAGATAATAGATTGTGTTGTTTTAAGGCACTCAGTTTGTAGGAATTTGTTGTAGCAGCAATAAGAAACGAATACACTATCTGTTGGGCTGTGTCCTGAAATGCTCTTGTACATTCAAGAGCACTGGCTAGAGCAGCTTTATGAAAATGAATGAGGGGGGAGACTTTTTCTTTCCTAGGTGGTCTATTTCATTATAATTGGTGAACTTTCTTTGTCCCAAATAATGCCTTTAAATAACTATAAAGAGGAAACTGAGTTAAATTTAAAACCTTTTATAAAACAAATGTTCTGTAATTTAACAGATACTATCTGGGGTATGATACTTCAGCTTTTACTAAACATCTAAACTAACTTCATTAAAAAAACTCTCTCTTTAGAAGACTTAAGGCTTCTTAGGACAGAAACTAACAATGACACACAACATTACCTTTGCCAAAATGGCAGGAAGATCACGTTATTAATTTCCTATGAAATCCTAATAGGGAAAAATGCCATGGTTAAAATTTGTGAGGTGTGTTTTTGATGGCACTGGTTATTTAGAACAGGTTTTGGCAGATCTGGCAAGACTCCGAAGTAAAATGTGTGAGCTTTTGATTTTAGGGAGTTTAAAAATTCTTTAGACTGTGGTCCTCATTCCCATGTTTATTTTCTTCTTTTGATTGATCAGAGATGCCAAGCATACAACATTTAACTCATTTACGTTTAATATATGGTTGCAGATTCTATAATTGGAAAAGATTTGTAAATGGAAATGTTTGAAAAGCGTATTTAGATACGGTAGTATCTATATTGCAGAGGTAACTAACATTAGATAGCCCTTTTTCCCTCAAAAAATTTGAGATTTTTTGATTAAATACCAGTTTGCATTTATGGTAGCTGTGTCTGTCTCAGTCCAGTCAGGAAACCAGACACGTGGGTTACACATGTGATGAAAGATCTGAGAGCCAATCAAGGGCAGTGGGGAACCTATTGATCAGCAAAAGCATGATGCTGATTCCTCCCTTAGCTTTAGAGGACCAAGGGGAAGGCTGGTAGGTAGCTTCCTACCTGTTGTAACAAGTCACCATAAACCGAGTGGCTTCAAATAACACAGATTTACTGTCTTACAGTTCTGTAATTCGGAAGCCCAAAATGGGTCTCACTGGGCTAAAATCAAGGTGTTGGCAGGGCTGTGTCCCTTTCTGGAGTCTCTAAGGGAGAATCTGTTTTCTTGCCTTTTCCAGCCTCCAGAGGCTGCCCACATTCCTTGGCTATTGGCTCCCTTCCTCTGTCTTCGAAGCCAGCAATGGCTGGTTGAGGCTTTCTCATATCGCCTCACTCTGACATTGATTCTTCTGCCACCTCTCCCACATTTAAGGACACTTGTGATTACACTGGGCCCACCTGGATATCCAGGATAATCTCTCTATTTTGAGGTTGGCTGACTAACAACCTTAATTCCATCTGCAACCTTAATTCCCTTTGCCCTGTATTATAACATATTTTTGAGAACTGTGACATGAACATCTTTGGGAGACTGTTATTTCTGCTAATTAATTAATACCGCTTCCGTAAATACCACTTCCACAAGTGGTATTGCTGGGGCCAGCAGGCAGGATGATACAGGGAGAACTGGGCCACAGCAGGAATTATGAGCACGGATGGACAGGCATGGATGAGACACATTCCTGACAGTGTGTGGGGGAGAGAGACAAATACCTTGGCTCCTCACTACAAAATGGAAAGTTTTCACTAGGTAAATGTCTAGTTCTAAACCATTTGACTTCTCTCCTTTCCTTTTTCATGTGGAATCTCAAAAACCTTTTATTGGCTACTAGAGAATATACTTTTCTTCTGTTTATACCTTACTATATATATGACAACTATATGCAACTTTATGAAGGGTACCAGTGTAATGGAAAAAGGACTAAACCTATTGAAATTGGCATGTTGAGCCACACACAAATCCTTTCCTTACTTCAGGTAATAGTCTGAGTTGTTTGTGTGGGAAAAATCATGTGATTAGAGCCATTCTCCATTAGCACTTTTCCTAACAATGGACAGCGTGACGATTTCTAACCCGGCCCCTATAGCTACAGCATTCTTCCTGGACAGAGGCCAAATGAGGTGAGTTTGGGGGGTCTAAAAACTGTGCGGCTTATTCAAGTCTTTCCCAATACTAGAAAAAGATAGCTCATTATAATATGCTCACTAATAAAAAAAAAGTCATTTTTATGTCACTCTGCAGAAATTTATGGCAAATGGGATTCAAAGGATTACTGCATGAAGGCAATGTCACTGCTAAATCTATCGACAGTCTCTTTAGTACCGCGTGTCATAAATTAAAAGCGAGCACTGGTGAGAGGAGAGGACAGCGAGGCACTAAGCTGATCTTCGTTTACCTTTCTTTCTGGAACACGCATGCTTCATTGCTTTTCCTTGGGGCCCTTTCCCCCCCAGCGAGAAATCACTGCATTTGAAGGGCATGGGTTGGCTTTCCCAGGCTACCTTTGCAATGCTGTTCCAGCAGCTCACTGCAGTGCCAGCATCAGGTGTCACACCGCTGGGGTGACTGGGTTAATGGCCGTGCTGTTTTCCCTGGAGAAGCGGGGACAGACAGGCGAGCCTTTGTCCTGGCCAGGAGAGGCCTGGATTGAAAACTTCATCCCAGACAACGTGCCTGGGAGCAGTGGGGGTCTCAGTCGTTTGGCCATCGCTCCTTCTCTGCTTAACGCCGCGCTCTGTTACGGAGACGGGAGCCTGGGGCTCACTGCACGGCCAGGCGCTTGTTTGAAGGAGGGAAGAGGCCTCTCTCTTTTCTTGCCTTTCTTCTGAACTCAAGTTCGGTTCGCATCCTAGAAGTCAGGTCTGGAATTTCCTGGGGCTCTGGCAGTCTTCTGCTCTATCTGTGTGTCAGAAGTGGGAGGGGGGTATGGAAATCATGTTTTCATCTCTCTTTTTGCCCCTGTCCATCCCTCCCACCACTGTATTTCTGAGTCGGCCATGCAGGGCACTGATGCTGGGTGTGCATTGTCCTCTTACTGTTACCTTGCTGAGGAAGATGACAGAGACCACAGCTAGTATTCCCTAGGCACTATACACTACTCAGTGCTTTACAGCATTATATCAGTTTATCCTCAGAAAAATGCCAAGGCTTTTACTATTATCTTTTCCATTTTAAACCTGAGAAAGCTGAGGCTCAAAAGGTTGGGTAACTGTTATGGGCTGAATCGTGTCCCCCCCAATTCACATGTTGAAGTCCTAACCCCCAGCACCTCAGAATGTGACTGAGTTTGGAGTTAGGGTCTTCAAAGAGGTAATTACACTGAAATGAGGTCACTAGGGTGGGCCTGAATCCAGCATGACTGGTGTCTTCATAAGAAGAAGGGACTAGGACACAGACATGGACAGAGGAAAGATCATAGGAAGACACAAGAAGAAGGCTCCCATCTGCAAGCCAAGGAGAAAGGCATCAGAAGAAACCAACTCTGCCGACACCTTGATCTCAGACCTCTTGCCTCCAGAACTGTGAGAAATTAGATTTCTGTTGTTTAAACCACCCAGTGGTATTTTGTTATAGCAGCCCTAGCAAAGTAATCAGTGACTTTCCTGAGGCTACATACCAGGGAAACCTGACTATAGAACCTACATTTTCAATGTAAACCTCATAATTTTTCTATAACATGTTTCAAATAATATATTTAAGCATTAGTTATTATTTTGAAAGAATATATGTTAAAATATTGGATATGTCTCTGTCTCCTTTCCTATTTATAACATATTGACCAAATTTTGAAAGAAGTCACTCCCAAACCTGCCATTACCCTACTCTGGCATCCAGTTATGTCTAGGTGAGCTGTGAAATTTTCAAAACAAAACTTACTCAATTTTTCTTTAATTAAAGGGAAAAAAACTATGCAAAACAGGTTTTGGTTTTTAGGGGTAGAAGGCAGGTTTCAGGAAATCAAACAATAAGTTTTGGAAATTCCCCAAAGAGTGGGGCTTTCTGACCCCAGTGCAGGGGGGGACCTCTCCCAGAAGAGGAGCACTTTTTATTTTCCCAAAGGATTGCCCTGGTCACAGGGGAGGGCTGGGGCAGGAAAGTCCACCCAGGGGAGGGCTGTGAGTCATGGGACCGAGCTGCTGTGCTGCAAACTTCTCCCAAATGGGGGCCTGGGATACAGACGGGCAAGTGGGCAGGGGTGGAGGGCAGCCCTGACTTGGCCACCCCCCGGGGAGCTAGGCGACCTACTGGTTGATCCGGATCAGCTGGTTGGGAACGCTTGCCCTAGAGGATCTTACACAACTGTGCATTTCGAGTTTTCCACAGGACTGAACTGCAATGGCAATTGGAGACTTGTCCTCACTCTGTTCTCTGGCCTACGATCAGGCTTCACGCTAATAAATTAACACTGAGACCCCCAGCATAGGGAGCAGAACATGTGGTGTTTCGAGGCACATCTGGCTCTTTATTTTTAATACCTTATGAAATTTATTACAATATTCAGATATTTTTTTTTTCTAGTTTATAAAAAGTAACTTTAGCCCAGTTTCCTGGTTTTGGCTCTAGACCCAGTTCATAGTTTTTCTGAATTTTCAATGGGTTAGCATTAATTACTTCTTTATAGGTTTCTTTCTAAAAAATCTACCTGGAAATGATAAAAGAATAGTAAACAACAGTTTTTGTTGCATTTTTGTAGATTTCAACGGGGGAAAAATGAAGGATTCAATATGTGGTCAAGATGAAAAACGTGATGGGTCGTGGCAAGTCTGAGCTACGACCTTGGGTGTAATCAATAGGCCGCTCGTAAGGCAGAACTGACTTCCATGTACATATGTATTTTTTTCAGCAAAGGCACTTACCTAATGATATTAAAATTTTAATCGATTATGCTCGATGTTCTGAAAATTGAAGCAGCCAAACTCACTCCTTCCACACCGCCGCCCTCCAGCCGCCATTGAATGTGGTTGGGACAGCTATTAATAAATTGCCGCCACCTACAGGACAAAGCGGGGATGTGCACAGCCAAGGTTGTCCATTCTCAGCCTCGGATCTTTTCTATCTCAAACTCTCTGGTTTCTACGACTCTTTCTTCTACCCACTTCTCCATACGGTTCAAAAGAACAGAATCTGTATTGGTTTGAATTTCTTGATTTTGTTTTAGAATACAAAGGGAAAACCCCATATTCTGTAGGAAAACGTTATTCCTTATAATGAATCTTCAGATTCTCTAAGACCCATCTATAATAAATAGGATATAAATATTGAAAAAGGAGGCTTGAGAGAATGATTTGTTAGACACAGTGTCTGAACTGATAATGCAAACGCTTGACACTTTTCTTTAGTTTTTCCCCCTCTTATATCAGCATATGGCTCAGTAATTCTTCCGGCTGTGAAATGTCACTTAGTAAGATTTAAATCATGCTCAGTAGCCTCTGCTTGACTTTAGGAAGTGGACAGAGGCCAGCTTACTCCATCTTGGGGTAGTACTATTAGAAAGTGTCCTTCTATTGGATTAAAATGTGTTCAGGGCTGGCCCGGTGGCGCAATGGGTTAAGTGCGAGCGCTCCGCTGCGGCAGCCGGGGTTCGCAGGTTCAGATCCCGGGCGTCCACGGAGGCACCACTTGGTAAGCCATGCTGTGGCAGCGTCCCATATAAAGTGGAGGAAGATGGGCACGGATGTTAGCCCAGGGCCAGTCTTCCTCAGCAAAAAAAGAGGAGGATTGGCAGATGTTAGCGCAGGGCTGATCTTCCTCACAAAAAAAAAAAAAAATGTGTTCCCATGCTGGGTGTTGGGCCCGGGGCTGTGTTTTGGAATGACACAGAGAAAGCGGATTCCCTCTCTCACACAACATGTTTGAAGAAGACATCATAGCTCCGAGGGCCATACCCTTTAGGCTGAAGAGCTCCTACTTCCTTTACCTCGTTTCCTAGACTTGATTCCTACACCCTCAACCACCTGGCCACCTGCTCCTCTGGATGTGGTGGTTCATCACTCTCTCCTAGTGCTGTATGGTCTTCTTTAGCGTCTGTAGCAGACCCATGTGGAGGTGACGTACAACATAACCTCCCTTCTGCAAACCCTGCATTCTGTTCTCTCCAACTGAGACATCAACTTGACTAGCAAAAAGAGCACTTTACACAGTTGAAGTGCCCTGAGGCTGCTGTTAAAAACACAATATACATGGTCATTTGGGAGAAGCGTTGTGAGTGTGATTATGTTTGATGAGCTCTCACAGTATGGTGCCTTTTCGCCCTCAGAAACTAGCAAGGACAGTACAGGTCGCTGCTTGACCCCTGAGAGTTTCTAGTACACGTTGCTTATGCATTTCTATGGGGTGGTGTGAGCGTAGCTATTTTCTGGAGGAAGAAGAGAGAGTTCTCTATTTTGCAGACTGCAGGAGTCCTCGACTGTCTTTGGGATCCGAGTCTCTCTTTTTGACACCCAGCCCATCTTATTTTGGAAGACCTTGTCTCCACTACTGAGCTCAAGGTCATTTGTTCTCTCTTCCCTATTGAAACCTGTGCTGGATGGAGGGTGGGATCTGCTCCCATTTATGTCAGGGTGGACGTAATTCATGGGCTGGGTGCTCTGCTTTACCCTTCTGGGCAGTACTTGTGTTTTAAGTCTTCTCTATAATTTGAAAAGGGTTCTGTCTTCTACTAAAGGAGCTTTAGGAACCCATGATCATGTGGGAGAATGGTTTGGGGGCAGTGGATCTTCTTGATGTCCTTAAAAGTTCTTCAAAAAGCTTTATCTTAAAAGAGCTCACAGTGTAGTAGATAAGAATCACCCTCCCGGTGTACGTTAGCCCTGGGTCGGGGCAAGGGCCATACCTCAGGGCAATAATGGAACTATCAGTTTACCCACAGTGATTATGATGGCTCTGCTCATAAAACAAGTTAGTTTAGTGTAATCATGAGATCAGATGAAAGTTCTCTTTTAGAGAAAATGATACATATTTGAATACTGGTTCTATGCTACGTCTAAGTTCTGGTTATCATGGCATTGGGAGTTAACTCAGACCAACATTTCTCCTAGAGCTTTTAATTATGCATAATAACTATCACACTTTGTTCTTCTGTATCTTTCATCCGAAGCTCAAAGTGCTCTTCAAACATTATTAACTCATTAATCCTTGCAACACTCCTGGGAGGCAGATCGGAGGCTAGGTGATTAGCCCATTTTCCAGACAGGAAAATAGAGGATGTCAGCAACTTCCCCAGGGTTGCATGAGTCAGATCTGGGTAGAGAACAGAGCCTACTCATGTTCCACCCCCAGTCTGCCTCTCTGAACCTTCTTTCCTCAGAAGAGTGAAAGCCAGTAACAGTTGGATCTGGGAAATTGTCTCTACGTGTTTTTTGAATATCAGTCTGGAGCAACTAACCGAACATCTTACAAAAAACAGAGCCAAAAATATTCTTTTCTTGAAATGTAAAATCTATGCTCTTTAAGGGAAAAGAGATGTGTCTATTAATCACCGGAATAAAATTGGGTATCGCTTAGATAGAACCCCAAAGTCCTCAAAATCTTCTAATGTAGACCCTTAAACTTTTCTTACATAGAATCAGGAAATTCCATTTGGCCAAGCAGAAATGAAACTTGAACTTCACAAGGGTTAGGATTCAGTTTGAAACTGAGAAGTGCTAACATCTGTCTTTTAAGTTTGACAAACTACTTTTTCTCCTTGGTTTCACTTGAATGCAGGCTGGTTTCACGTGGACTTCATTGTTGTTTTAGTGGAGCTGGTGGAGGGGGCCACTGTGTGATCTGAGTGGGTGTCAAAGGGGACAGTGAATGTCCACGGAGCCACTGAAAGCATGGGACCTGGGGTCGAAGGGCTCCAGAGACAGGCTTGAAAGGCAAAGTAGCAAATTCAATGGGAAGTCATGAGCCTTCTTGGGCCTTTGTCATTATTTATTATTCATTTATTTATTCAACAAACATTTATTGAGCTTCCATTATATGCCAGTCATTGGCTGGGTGCAAGCAATTCTAAGATGAATAAGACATAACATTCATCTTTCAGGAGTTTACAGTCAGAGAACAAAGATAAACATACAAACAAATAATTATTATATAAAGTAATGAGTAATCATAGAGATAGTCACAAAATCTAATCAGGGCAAATTAGCTTGAGAAATATTAGCTCAGAGAAATATTCCAAGAGGTATCTCTTGAAGACCACATAGAGGATAGATCTGAAGGATGAGGAGTTTGCTGAAAGGATCAATGCGGCTAAACTTTCAAGGATTATCCACTTACTGAAAGTTTGTTATTAGGATTGAGATTATCATTTATAGCAGCAGCAAGTAGCTACTGAATTCCTAATACATGCAAGCTACTCTTCTGGGCTACTGGGGATGAAAAGACATGCTAGAAATGATTTTAGTTCTCAGGCAAATTATAATCTGTTTGAGAAAACAGGATATACTTAAACGGTTAAATAACAATATAATGTGATATATGAATACTGCCACTTGAGAACTCAGACAGTAAGCACAATAGAAATCCAGAGAAAAGAGAGTGGTAAGTTAGAATGCTAGAATTAGGGATACTTATGGGGTAAAGAAGGAGAGAGAGAGAGAAATAGGTGGGGCATATCTAGTGGACCAAACAAGGCAATTGTCTAGAAGGCAGGGCTCATATAGAAGAGAAATGGGTCACAAACATGGAAAGACAGGGCAGGGCTGCTTATGCTCAATGAATATGATGCTTGTGGTGCCCCTTCCCCTGACGATGGTCAAGATGCCCAACCATCACTTGACTCTTTTGCACCAAGCTGTACTCTGAGACCTCACTTCCAGGCTTGGAAGGTTGGGCTCTGATTTTAGAGAATTGGGTGCACCCAAAGACTTTTGAGTAGGCAAGCCTAATGGTTAGGATTAGGATTGGCTGCCAGTGACTGAACACCCCCTAATAGAAGTGGCTTAAACAAGGAAAAGGTTTCTTTCTCTCTCATGTAAATGCCCAGAAGTAGATTGTCCAGGAAGAGCATCTGGAAGCCAGGCTCCTTCTCTCTTGTTACTCCACTTTGCAAAGCTCCTGTTGCCAAGGTTTAAGTAAATACTGGAGGTGAAGCCATGTGTCCATACCCAGCAGGAAGCAAGCAGGGTGGAGAAAAAGGTACACCCCTTCCTTTTAAGGAGAGGTTTTGCAAATTGCACACACCACTCCTGCTTCTCTCCTATTTTCCAGAACTTAGTCACATGGCCACACCTAGCTACAGGGAAGGGCGAAAAGTGTAGTGTATCAGACAGCCATGTTCACAGCTTCCTAAGGAAGAAAAGGAAAATGGGTATTAAGGGACATCTAGCAGTCTTGGTCACTATGGGTAAAAGGACATTTTTAAAGAGATGATAAACATGTAGGTATTTTAAAAAACACAATATTTTGGTGAATTGAATGATATTAATTACTCGTGAGCCTTCAGATTTGCTTAGAGCAATGGGAAAGGTAAGAAGGAGTTGCCTGAAACATGAGAGACACCCTCTGCCACCTCCGTTTTCACTCTCCGCAGTTGTTAATCTCATTCAATCCCACTGCGTATGCATGGATGACTGAAGATGAATCTATTTTATACCTGACCAAAAGGTCTTCTCTGAAATGTTTCCTTAGAATAACAATTTAACTGAAAGGATGGACTTCGGAACATTTCATTAGGCAACACGACTCTCCTGATGACTATGCCAATGATCATGACTCACAATACATTGTGAAGCACTGACCCTTTGAACTGTTAATCACCATTTTATTAATCGCTACTTTATGGCAGAGTCAAAAATAATACAAATAAAGCAAGGGACTGGCCTAAATTAGCGAGCAAATGCCAGGACTAGAAATTACCCCAGAACTTCAAATAATGTCCTAGATTTTTTTGCTACTCTGGAGAAGTTACTTTGTTTTCTCCACAAAAGCTTTTAAAAAGCACAAATTTCAAGTCATGATTTTTGAAATTTTTTTTTTTTTAAAAACAGCTTGAGATATAATTTAGATAATACACAATTCACCCATTTCAGTGTACAATCAATGGCTTTTAGTATATTCACACAGTTGTGCATCCATTACCACAATCAATTTTAGAATGTTTTCATCATCCCAAAAGGAAACCGCATATTCATTCCTTAGCTACCCTTCACTCCCCAATTCCACATAGGCTTTCTACTTCCTCCAGCCCTAGGGAGCCACTAATTGACTACCTGTCTCTGTGGATTCACCTACTGTGGACATTTACTGTAGATATATGGTCTTGTGACTGGATTCTTTTACTTAGCATAATGTTTTCAAGGTTCATCCATGTTGTAGCATGTATCTGTACCTCATTTCTTTTTATTGTGGAATAATATTTTATTGTATCGATATACCACATTTCATCCATTCATCAGTTGATAGACGTGTGGATTGTTTCCATTTTGGGGCTATTATGAATAATGCTGCTATGAACATTTGTGTACAAATATTTATGTGCACCTATGTTTGCATTTTTCTTCAGTATACACCTAAGGAGTGGAATTATTGGGTCATATGGTAACATAACCATATGTTTTCATATTTCGGGAACTGCAAGACTGTTTTCAAAGTGGCTTCACCATTTTGCATTCCCACCAGTAGAGTATGAGTGTTCCAATTTCTACACATTCTCATCAACACTTTTTGATGCTAGCCATCCTAGTGGGTATAAAGTGGTATCTCATTGTGATTTTGATTTGCATTTCTCTGATGGCTAATGATGTTTAGCATCTTTTTATGTGCATGTTGGTCAATTGTATAACTTCTTTGGAAAACTGTCTATTCAGATGCTTTACCTCCTTTTAAAAAATCAAGTTACCTTTTTATTATTGAGTTGTAATAATTTTTTTGATATATATATTCTCGATACAAATCCCTTATCAGATATATTATATGCAAAAATTTTATCCCATTCTGTGGGATCAAATATTTTTATCCCATTCTTGTCAAGTTTTGCAAAGAAGTCAGCTGGGATTTTGATAAAGATTACATCAAATCTGTAGATCAATTTGGGGAGTATTGCCATCTTAACAAGCCTTAAGTCTTCCAATTCATGAATATGGGATGCCTTTCCATTTATGAGTTCTTCTTCAACTTCTGTCAGCAATATTTTATAGTTTTCAGAGTATAAGTTTTACACTTATTTTGTTAAATTTATTTCTAACTTTGTATTTTTGTTGATGCTATTGTAAATTAATTTTTTGTTAATTTCTTTTTTTCCCCTCACTGGCTGTGTATAGAAATACAATTTATTTTTGTATATTTTTCTTGTATCCTACAACCCACAAACTTGCTGAACTTGTTTATTAGTTCTAACAGTTTTTCAATGGGTTACTTAGGATTTTCTATATACCAGGTCATGTCATCTGCAAAGAGAGATAGTTTACTTCCTCCTCTCCAATCTGGATGCTTTTTAAAAAAATTTTCGTGCCTAACTGATTTGGCTAGATATTATACCTTCATGAGAGAATATCATGGATCATAGTGACAAACACCAGGCCCCTTCCAAGCTCCTTACTCCTAAATTCCATCATTGGGCTGAGCTGTCATGTGGAGTCTACTGCCAGGCCCAGAAGGGGGAAAAATCTTAAGAAAATGGGAAAAAAGGGAATGTGAGAGGGAAAAGAAAGTGACATGAGAGGAAGGAGAGAAAGAGAAAGGAGATAGTTGGAGGAGGAGAACGAAAAGGACAGAAAAAACAGAGTTGGCTCCAGGGCTGAAGGTCGTCTCCCTGAGCTCTTTGGAGGCAGTAGTGACAGTAGGGAAACTGTTGGTTTTTATGCACTTTCTGCCCATTACCAGGAAAGGCCGGCAATGATGCTATAGCTTAGCGAAGGCTTTCATTTCCTTTATGTAAAGTAGGAGAGCATCAAGTCCTTAAGCAGGATGGACAGCTTGAGAGAAAATAGCATCAGGCTGGCAAATGACATAACGTAAGGGTCCACGTAGAAGGCAGTCGTGCTGTTCTTGTCAGTGACTTTGGGCCAGGACCGGGAAGGTGAAGCATTGTTTGCAGCTCTTCCTCGGCTGCTGGTGAAGATTCTGGTGTAGGTCAGGGGTGGCAGTGAAAAGGTAACCAAGCTGAGTACATTTCAATCTAAATGGCCCTACTCCAAAAGCTGCTCTTTGCTGAGGACCGAAGGTAGCCATGAGGATTATTGATTTGTGATTAATTTGTTCAGTCTCTGGGTAGAGTGCTTGTTTTAAATTGGATAAACTGAGGGCAGTTGGATCCAGAGAAAGATTGCTATCTGAAAGGAGTATGACTTTTCAGAAGCTGTGGGGTTATAAGTAAAGATCCTTGGAGGTACGTGACTTTTTAAAGAGAATTAATCAGAAGATGTGCATGTCTGAATGCAGGCAGCACAAGGCTGTGAACTGTGCCATTTCTGGAATAACAAAAGGCAAAGGGGACCCTTAAGGAAATGGGCTGGCTTAGAATTATGAATCACTGAGCCCATTTCTTGTAGTGATTAATGATGAATCACTGTTTTAACTTTGGGTGAAATAATAGGCTGCATCTGAGGAGCTCCATTAATCATCAGAAGAATTAGGCTTGTGCCAATTCATTACTGCAGTGCTGAACAGTTGAGCCGAATTTCAGGAAGGGGTGAACTTTAGCAAGGGCTGGCTTAAAAGAATGCAAACATTAGGGGTCTATTCTCTCCTAGATGGGTGGGGATTTATGAGTGGAGAATAGATCCTATTATATCGTCCCTCATCCGGACTCCTCCTCTAGAAGCTTAACAAAACACCAACTACAAAGTCTTTTGGCTTTTTGGTATCCAGGGGCATGATACAATAGATAACCAACATATATCATAAAATCTGATACTTTTATCTGTTTTTTACTTTGCATGTTTCATGTATTCAGAAGGTGATTAACAATCTACTGGACACTTGGATTTCAGCAGGCATGAAAGTACGCAAATTTGCCTGCTGCTTCTTGAAGAGCAAATTCAGCCTTGCAAAATTTCTGCTTTCCTAGAAACTTCTTATTACAAACAATGAAAACTTGAGCTATAGGCAGCATAAGGAAGAAACTTGATCCATACAAACAAGAAGTCAGGCTGGATTCATCATTTGGCCAATTTCAAAGCACTTGAGCTCAAAGGGAGGTCAAACAGTTGTTTGAACAGATTTAAATGGATGTGCTTCAAAGATACATAGAAAGCATGTATGTCTCTCTTACAGTGGCCAGCAGTGATGCGAACTCCAAGAGAATTTCATGTAGTCCTTAACTCCAATAGATGTGGTTTTGATAGAGTAGGAGAAAAACTCACCCAAGTTACAAAAAAGATATATTGTTATTTCTTAATGTTATTAGCTCTAGTAATCTTTAAGACTCATGAAGCACATTCAAATCAACATTTGGAAACTTGGCTTATCCTACACAATACAGATTTTTCTTTTTTGTCACATCAAATGCATATGGGGATTTTGAAAGAAAACCAAGGATTGGATTAGGATTTTAAAATTTCTTTTATTTTAAAAGAGTAATTATTTTCTTTTTTGTGAGGAAGATCAGCCCTGAGCTAACATCTATGCCAATCCTCCTCTTTTTGCTGAGGAAGACCAGCCCTGAGCTAACATTTATTGCCAATCCTCCTCCTTTTTTTCCGTTTTTCTCCCCAAAGCCCCAGGAGATAGTTGTATGTCATAGTTGCACATCCTTCTAGTTGCTGTATGTGGGACGCGGCCTCAGCATGGCAGGACAAGTGGTGCTTCGGTGTGCGCCTGGGATCTGAACCCAGGCCGCCAGTAGCGGAGAATGCACATTTAACCGCTAAGCCATGGGGCCGGCCCCTTAAAGAGTAATTATAATAGAGATATTTTAAAATATAGATTTTCTTAAAATAGCTTTCCTAGGTATTTATAGGAAGAAAAAAGAATAAAAGGAATTTGAAAAACAAACTTGAATCACTTAGATGTACATATAGAGCTATTGTGCATAGCTTACACACACATACACATACACACACACAATTTTGCATAAAGCTTCTATCGTTGAAATTTAATAGCTTCTCAACTGATTTCTCTGACCCCAAGTTCTTCCTTATTCAATGCATTTTTCACACCGACCAGAGGGAACTTCTCACAACAGAGAACATATCTGATGGCTGCCTCATTTAAAACTCGAATGAGGGAAATATTAGCAGTTCCAGGCCTGGGCATCTGAGAGCATAGGAATGGAGGAGGGCCAAGGTGGCAGCACATGGCCAGGATCATTGGAGCCCATCTACACGCCAAGCGCCATCTGTGCTCTGAATAAGGCCTTACAAATGCTTGTAGAGGCTGTAATTTGTAAATAAATAAATTTACTTCAAAGCGTGTATTATTATATCTTTTTTAATATGTATTTTCTTAATCATAGGATGTTAAAAATGCAACTATTTTCATATAGGAAGTCCCTGAACATTTTTTTTTGTTTTTTTAGTAAGGAAGATCAGCCCTGAGCTAACATCCAATGCCAATTCTCTTCTTCTTCTTCTTTTTTTTTTTGCTGAGGAAGATTGGCCCTGGGCTAATATCCATGCCCATCTTCCTCTACCCTGAACATTTTTTTTAACTTTAAAAAGGGGTCTTCAGACTCCAAAAATGTAGGAATCAGCGGCTTTAGGATAAAGTACAAATTTGTTGTCCTGTACCACATGAGGCACCACCACCCACTTGACCCATAGGACCTGTTGAGCCCACTCCTTCCACCTGTAGCTCTTTCTCCCTTTCACCCCCAGCTCTCTGTTTGCTCCCAGGGTTTCCTTTCTGGAAGCCAGTTGTAATTCTCCCAGCAGAGCTTTTCTTTTTTTTTTTTTTTTTTTTTTGGCTTTCCTCTGCTGCTCCATCTCAGCACTTCCATATTCCTGTATACTAGATTATTTTCATATCATACAACCATTATTTGCTTGCCCGTCTACCCCACTAGACTGTGAGCAGATTCTGCCAGGCCTTCATCCCTCAGTCCCTCCTTTTACCAGTTCCCCAGCGGAGTGGAGATCTTTGGTAGGCTCTTGCTCTTGGTTAAGGTTTGTTTAATTGCACTACATTTTAAATATGAAGCCAGTGCCTGAATTCAAAAGTGGTAGGGGGAAGGCCGTAAATGGAACTCTCCAAAAAAACAAACAAAAAACAAAATCCCACACAAACATACATCCACTATAAGTGGGTGGCCAGCTGTCAATCTTAACAACCAAATAAAAGATTTTTGAAAGGATTGAAGAGATGGCACACTGGAAAGAAAAAACTTAGAATGAAGGCTAAAGCAGATTTTCGAAGCCTAAACAGAAAAACAATCCTGGCAACAGGCTTTCAGATACAGGCTGGGCGTAGGCGAGCACACAATAAGGGTGGGAGGATTAGAGGTGAGGAGATGAGCACTGAGCCCGGGGCCTGCACCAGACAGCATGGTGGAGGGGGTCGTTGGCACCTCCTCGCAGGTGGTGGATGATGTTGGGGCGTTGGAGCTCTGGGCAAGCTGTCAAGCAGTCCAGGTGCACGCAGCTTGGCCCGGCTGCGCGGAGGCACTTGGCCATGTGGAGATGCCTGATTTTGTTTCCCTACACGCAGAGGAGACACGGCTATTGAAATCTTACTGGGTAAACTCCCAGGTAGGTGAAGCTTACAGAAAAGAATCAGCCTGAGCCGGCTGTAAGGGGCTTACCACTACATTGAGAAGAAAAGACCAGGCTTCTTATCTCTGGATGCCTAGGGGCGAGCAGAGGGCCAGGTGCTCAGTGCTGGTTGGAATGAATGAATGAATAAATGAATGAGTGAGTGAGTGAGTGAGGAAACGGCGAACACAACAACATAGTTCTTTGTGATAGTGTGCCTGGTGGAAGGCTCAGGCAATGACCCTCCTGAATTTTTGAGAAGGTGGTCTCAAGGATGTAAGGAAGCGGGCAACCGCCACCCTCCCTCATTCCCCCATTTGTTGTCCTAATGGATCTTGGATACTTTGATTAGCTACATCCCTGTTATCCTGACTGAGAAAGCAGAACAGGTAAAAATAAGAAGGATGATTTGAAACCATAAGGGCTAGCTGGCAAATTAGAGAGAGTGAGAAATTGTCTATCTACAGACCAGACAGAATTCATGTCAGAAGCCTTTCTTCTTACTACTGAACCCAATTTAATGAGACTCTTGGTCTGTGAGAACTCACTTGGAGCTGGTAGATTGTTCTCTGTGAGGATGAGGATTGCTGCTGCTTCATCTGTGTCTCCTCCTGCTTAGCACAGCATTATTAAGCACAGAAACGTTGTTTGCTGAATTGAACTGAAATGTCGTTTGAGCTCCTTTGGAAATCTTTCCTCCATTCTTGGCAGTTTTCAGAGTTCAAGTTACTGATTTTTCCTTTGGGTTGGGTGAAATTGTGAACCAATGTGTTTATATGTTCTCTTGTTATTTACAAGCTGACGTTTAATTCATTCAACACATGTTATTGAGGCTGACTCTATACCAGGCACTCGAGAGTCATCAGGGAACAAAACAGACAAGAGTTTCTGCCCTCTTGGGTCTTATATTCAGCACAAAAAAATCTGCAATATTAGTTGTAAATATACTGTAACATTTAAATTTCTCTTTTATATCAAATGAGTGACACTTGATTGGCACTTTCGTATGCCATTCATTGTTGTTGACTACTTAGTTGATTGGTAATTCTGATATCCAAAAGCTCTAAATGGCTCCGTAGATTTCTCTTTCAATCTATTCCAGTCTCTCCCTCTGTCTTTCTGTCCCTGTCTCTTTGTGTGTGTGTCTCTCTCTATATGTACACATACACACTCAGGTAATATGTGCATTCCTAACAACATTTGGAAGAGAGGATGAAAGGGACATATATTATTATACTAATGTGTGTAAGCCTAAGTAAGACTATTAGAACTTCCAAGAAATCTTTAAAGACCCAACCAGGCTAAATATGAATCTTAATCCAGGGGCTGGTGTTTTCTCCTGACTTTATTGTTCCTTTCCAGTGACAACCCTTCCAGGTGGCTATGTCCTTGTCTATTTGTTGCTACAAAGTTTAGTCCTGAGTCTGGGGCTTACCGTCTTAGAAGGCTCTTTCTCTTTAGTGAGAGGTGGCCCTGCTGAGTCAGGGGTCTAAGGGTGCTTTCAGGTCAGCCCTCGTATTTCAGTTTGCTCACCTCTGTTGGTTCTAACCCACATTGCCCTAAGCAGGAAAACAGCCGTTCCTGCAAATGCAGGGAGCATTTTACTCAGCAAGATGCCTGAATGGAGGGAAAGAGATGAGGAAACACTTTTCTCATCTCTTTTAAGATTCTCGTAAGTAATATTCTACTTGGGGTTTCTCACCCTTGGCTAAGCCATGGCCTGAGGACCTGGCATGACGGAGGAGAGTGAGTTGAGGGGTCCCATTCAGAGCACTGGTAGATGCTGTGTGCACTCGGGCTGGGGGTCATCTTGGGTCCACATTCTGCTTCTATCAGTTATTTCTGTGTGATCTTCCACTTTCCTCATTTGTAATATAAGGAAAATACTACAACTCTTAAAGAGTTGTCCCAAAGTCTAAATGAAGTAATTTCTGTAACAGAGCCTGGTGCCTGTGAGCTACTGGAGTGGATGGTGTTGAGGCCCCACTAGGGTTGCCAAATTAAGCAAGTGAAAATACATGATGCCCAGTTAAATTGGAATT
Organism: Ceratotherium simum simum; assembly: GCF_057802395.1. Lineage (NCBI taxonomy): Eukaryota > Metazoa > Chordata > Mammalia > Perissodactyla > Rhinocerotidae > Ceratotherium > Ceratotherium simum. The sequence goes on along the minus strand of NC_141930.1, from coordinate 24,595,869 downwards.
TCAGATGAATAATAGAATGAATAATAACTAATAATATTAGTTGTAATACCTAAATATAACATAACAAATTATAATAAACTATATAATGTAAAATATATATTAATATAAATATAAATATTTTAGTATAACTATTGCATGGGATATACTTATATTAAAAAATTATTTGTTGTTTGTCCATATGAAATTCTAATTTAATTCAAGAGGCAACACTAGCTCTTCTTCATCCTGTCCCTCTGCCTGTGCACTCGCTCCAACACTCATGTGTGTTGGCTGCTAATGGTCCCAGCTGCCCCTTTCTCTTGGGGCCTTGGCTGAACGGTATGTGTGTGGGGTGCCTCTCTTGGAAAAGTAAGCCTCCTCCTCCTTTGCCCCAGTGGGGTCAGCCTGTGGCTCTGACTGTCTGGCAGGGGGCACAAAAGACCTCTCTCCTTTTCTCAGGAAGGGACCCCCTCTGTGTGCAGTTTGTGTTGGAGAGCTGCCCCAGGGGGCCAGCCGGTAGCCACGTTCCAGCCAAGACAACACCCTGCCCCTATTTCCCCTGCTCTCTTCTGCTTCCGTCTTTCCCCATCTGAGACCCATTTCTCAATCATGTCACAAGAATCCCTGTCTCAATCCCTATCAATGAATGTGGATTTTTCCCCCCTTCCTATGGTTAAAAATATGTGAGATCTCTAAAAATAAGTAGGATTTTTTTCTGAAAAAAAAATGCAACGATGCTTTAAAGAATGTATTCAGATATTAATATACAGCTTTTGCTGTGCAAAAAACTAGAAAATTTGTAAACATAAAATTGTAATACTTTGTCAGGTTATTAAAATTCCTATGTCATGATGGCTCACCACAAAAGCAAGATACTCTTCTTCCTCCAAAAGGCCCTGTCATTTTCCCAAGAGAAGGACGATGACTCCGTATTTTCTTTGTTATCTTCTTGGAATTTACTTTTGATATAGATAAATAGATCGGGTTGTAGTATTATCCTTCAGATTTGGCACGAAAGAATTGGGAATGGAGAAGAAACTGCAAACAGCATCCATTCGTGGTTTCGTCTTTTACATTTAAACTTTAATTCAATGGAAATTTAGTTTAGTTAGCAAGTTGTTCTATCTATATTTATTGATCTTTTCCACATTGATTTGAATGCTACCACCATAATCTATTTGTTTACATGTGAGTCTATTTCAGGTCTTTGGTTCTGTTCCATAAATCTTTCTGCCTAGTTCTTTGCTACTAGTTCACTGTTTTAATTACTGTGGCTTTAAAATGTGTTTTAGTCTGGGACAATGAGTCTTCCCTCATTATCCCTCTTTCTTTTTTTAAACTACCATTATATACTTATTCTATCAAATAAATTTAAAAATCATGTTTATAGGTTTCAAAATACTTCCTTGCAATTTCTATTGAAGTAGTACTAAATTTAGAGATTATTTTGCAGAGACTTGGCATTCATTTTTGCCATAAGATCTCTCCAATTGTAGAGTCCTCTTTTAGAAACCTTAGTGAAATTTCTTCAGATCATACTGCAGATTTCTTGTTAAATGTCACCTGGGTATTTTATGTTTTTTTTTTTTTTTTTTTTGCTATAATGTATATGTTCTCCTTATATTTTAAATGACTTTGCAGCGCTGTGAAAAGAAGAAATAAACATAAACATAATCTACAATCCTACCACCTAGTGTGGCCACCGTAGTGGAAAGTTCCCCATGCTACACACATACAGACACAAAGAGGTTCATATGTGTTTTTCCTCTGACCATTCCTGAATTCCTAGAATAAAACCTACTTTATCATGGTGTACTAGTCTCATTAACGTACACTCAATTAAATTTGCTAACACTTAATGGAGAATTTCATGCATTTCTATTGTAGATGAGAATTGGTCTATCACTTTCTCTCTTTTTCAGTGCTATCTTTGTGAGGTTTTATATCAGAGCCCTGCTATGTTGATCAAATAATTGCAAAGGTTCCTACATTTTTAAAATTTTGGCATAATTCAAATAGGCAGAGAGATAACTTTTTCCTTAAAAATTTGAAATAGTCAATTAAAGCCTCGTAGGTCAATCCCACATGTGTGTTTCTACAAGAGATTGGATGCAAGATTCTTGCTGCCCTGCTTTGTCAAAAGAGTTAGAGCAAAGATAACGAAGAGAGTGTCTAAAAAGTTTGAGAGCTGGAAGAAAATGAGAACTTCATTGAACCCCAGACTGGCAAAGCAGCAGGACCAGCAAAGCTTTGGAGTCTGACTGAGCAGATTCTGGGTCCTGGTGCCACCAGTAGGTGACCCTGGGCTCTCCTCTGTGAGTTTCCTTTCTTAATCTATAAAGTGGGGATAATCATACCAATCTTCAAATAAGTGATAACTGAATAAGCTCTTTCTGTGGGAATCTTTGGGAGGCTCTGGACACAAGCAGGAAATTTGGGACGCCTGTACCGCCCCGAGAGCAGTACAGTTTGGGAAGGTATCTGTCCCCTTTCCACACAGACTGCTGTCCTGCTCTGGCACCTGGAGAATTAGCAGTTTGGGGAGTGTGGGGGGGTGGGGGACAGTCCCACCAATGGGTACCACTCACAGGAGCAGCCCTGAGCTTCCTCACGTGAGAAGTAGAGCTGGAGAGGAGTGAGGCGGATGCTCCCAGATGACTGGGCTGACCATTCAGCCTTTGAGCACATGGGGACATCTCTGGGGACTTCTATAAATACAGCGGGGAGGGTTGTGGGACCATGTGGGGGGCCGGAGGTCTCTGTAGGGAAATTTGGGGTAATGTTGTAAAAGTGACCTTGTTTATACCCCCAGGCTGCTGAGCCCTGGGGAATGTCCAGATTAAACAAACGTTGTTTTGAGTCTTGCAGACAAGTCAAAGTACACTGAGGGTAAAAATGAAGAAGAAAATTTTTGAGGTGGGTGAAGGTAGGCACAGCCACATGGCAGAATCCTACCTCAGGCTTGAGCTCGCTAGTTCAGCCTGCAGGAAGGCAGTCTCTTGTTGCGTGCCATCCGGGAGGCCCCCGGCTACCCATACTTCACTCCATCTGTGCAAAAGAGGCAAAGGACCAAAAAACAAATTGGCTGGGGAAGTTTTTCAAGAAAGCAAGTTCCAGGGTCAGCAGCCATGCAGAGCATTGTCACCTGGAAGGGACACCCCTGCTCAGGACACCTGCATTGGCGCCCCTACCTCCCCCACTACCACAGATCCCGGCTCTCATGATGGCATCCCCAGTCAATAGGGGAAGGCTGTGGTATGTCCAGTGAATTTGGTTTCAGAAGACAAGAAAGTATATGGCATATTTTTGACAATAGATGATTCTTAAGGCCCTTTCCAGTCTCAATGTTTATTTATTCTATAATTTGTATAACAGTTTAATGTGCTAAAATTTTTAACTCTTACCCATATAGAAAGCTAAGCCATCTCAAACTGTACCTTTCAAAAGCTGTCATGTAAGGAAAAAAAAAAGAAACCAACCAGAGCACTGAAGGCCTCTGGTGTCGAAAAGAACCATTCAATAACCGTATTTATTCTTTGCACCATGAGTCAGCCCACTTTTTCTGTAAAGGACCAGCTAGTAATATTTTAGGCTTTGTGGGCCTGTGGCAACTCTTCAGCTCTGTCCTTGTATTTTGAAAGCAGACACAGGCGATGCATAAACGAATGACCATGGCCGTGTTCCAGTAAAATTTTATTTATGGATAATGAAATTTGAATTTCATATAATTTTCATGTGTCATGAAATATTCTTCTTCTTGTGTTTCTTTTCAATCATTTAAAAATGTAAAACCATTTTTAGCTGTCAGGCCTTCCGACAAGAGATGGTTGACCATAGTTTGTCGACCCTGGCTTTACCCACACAAAAGATTCACTTGCGTTATAAACCAGTATACGGTCCTTTGGCAGGACTGACCTCACCCATAGAAATAAAATTAAATAGCAGAAAGAGCTTACTGTGAATTCAATAAAGCATCATCCACTCCACAGCAAGTTGCCCAGAAAGCCCTTTGAATTTTGAACTAATAGGGCCTTCTATATAAACACTCTGAGGTAGTGGCTTTAACAGAAATGATGTAAGGAAATACCAGATTCTTAAATAAAACCACTCTTGCATTTAATGGTTCAAAAGAAAAGAAGTACAAAGATCAAGTAATTTTTGTACCGATAAACTTAATGTTTATCAGCAAGCTAACACTAAACAAATTTCTTCCCCTTTGAGCAAGACGTTGCAACTATCACCTAACACATCATTCTGAGGTTAAATAAGGGTTGCAAGTGAAACGTGTATTTACCGAAAGTTCTAGAACGGCCAAAAGAATTCTTGGTATAGGAAATGTCTTATAAACATTAAAAGAAAGTGAATAAAATCTTCTTTATTTCAGCCCTCTCAAACCTCTGGATTCATCTTTTGTTTCTGTACTTTCTGTCTAAGTAACATTCTCAAGTCACTGAATAGTACCTGCAACCCTATATTAAAAATCAACAAACAAAAATAAAAACAAAAAGCTTCCAGTGTGTTCATTTTAGTGTAAGATGGCACTAGAAGATACGAAAAATCTCTTCACGCTCTTAAAAATATCGCGCGGTTTTCCGGGTTATCATTTTCAACCCTGGAAGGTGCGTGTAAGCTGGGCTCTGCAAATGGCTAAAATGATTGTATAATGTTTTCCTGCAGACATTTTTGGAAGCAGCCCTTCACAAAGGAGACATTAAAGCACAGTGCTTCAGAACACAGGCTTTAGCAAGACAGAGCCCTGGGCTCAAAATGCAGTTCTGATACTTACCCCTGTGTGACTTTGGACAAATTACTCTAAACCATTAGTAAAATGGGGCTGATGATAGCTATTTTTCACCATCATTGTGAACCTAAATGAGATACTGTGTGCAAAGCACTTAGTTCAATGTCTGGCACATAGTAAGTTTAGAAAAATGGCAGCTTTTATTATTATAACTATTAGATTTACTCTGTGTGTTGAAATATGTTCCAGGAATAATCACTGAAACATGTGTGTCTTGGGGCACTCACAGATGGATTTAGATGTGTTCTGGGAAATAAAACTATCATACAGGCTTTGTAATTACATCTCAGTCCATCAGATTTTTGCAGAAGGATCAAAACTTGAGTGAACAGATACTGTGCCCTGTGAAATCAAAGAGAGATGCTGAACATTTCAAGTATGTTCTTTGCTGACTGTCAAAGCAAAGTCTACACAGAAACAGCAGAGCAGATCATAATGGAATCACGCCCACCCACACATAGACATTAATGTGGCTGGATGTACATTCTATGGCTTACACTTACTTAAGGTGGCACAAAATAGAAATTCTTGAGTCATAGAGGAATAAAAAGATGTATGAATATGTACAAACCATTCGTATTGGAAGTGCTGACTTCCAGAAGAAAAGAATGCTGGTAAAATAAAGACACTGAAATAAAGTGGTAAGACACATCACAGTGGAAGGTAAAGAATCAGAGCTAATTGAGGCATTAAAGTTCCCATAAGTAGAAAAAACTTGAACTTCATGAAAATCTCTTCCGGGTTTATCTATAGAACGCTCTGAAGAGTCAAAGGCCATGTTCTTCATCAGTAGCTGTATCTGCTTGTCTATCACTGGTAGACATGATTACAAAAATGACCCAGTTAAATGAGCTGATTCGGTCACTCTAAAGCTGCTTCTGATTATAAGTACAGAGCAAAGTAAGGAGAAAGATTGACTCTACTAAAGATATTGGTAGGGTTTTGTCGAGAGCTCCTGCCACTGTAAACTTCCCGGATGATAGCAATGAGTGACACCATCACCACGGCTACCTGGAGCCGGGGGCTAAATGAGCACTACACACAGGGTCCTTGCAATTGTTGCAAAATTCAGATGTTTTCCGGGTACTTATATCAGGAATACGGCTTGCTAGAAATGCTGTCAAACACATTTTTCTGTCGATCTCGTGGCAAGCTTTTGCAAATTTGGCTTTTGGCTCCTCTTACTTCTAACTGAATCCTATTTATCCATTTCCTACAATATGTGAAAGACGTTGGCCTATATTAAAAAAAAAAACAAAAAAACAGCAAACCAAGAAATGAAAGACCACATAAAGGCGTGAAGTTGGTTTTTGAATTTTCAGAAGGCTGTGAAAGAGAGAAAACGTTAGCACCAGAGAAGGCTGCAACGTACTTCCTGAGACGGTAGATGCTTTGGACCAGTTTCAGTCCTTTCCTGGATCTCTGGCTCTTTGCTGAAAAAGGATGCTTGACTCTATGACTACTTTAAGCACAGAAAATGTAACTTTCTGTGTTCATTGTTAATGGTCATGTTTTCTTCGGTTTTTAAGGTTTTGCCTTCTTTTCATAAACTGGTAAAAACAAAAGAGATATCTAGTGCTTTAAAAAGTTTCGTAGTTTGTACCTCCCTTTCTAGAAAACATTAAAACATTTTCAAGTAAATTCAATCAGTAACTTTGTAACTATTGTTGTCACCTTCTTTCCTAGTTTAGAGTAAAAATCACTGTGACTTTTGATGACGAAAAAAAAGTTACAACAAATGGATTTTTATGCTATTAAGCTAAAACCTATATGTAGTAAATAGATTTCAAATTGTTCCCTAAATTTTCCTTTTTTTTAATCTTTTTTTTTTTAAGCTGGGAAAGCTTTGCCTTGATCTAACATCTGCTGCCAATCTTCCTCTCCTTTTCCTTTTTATTTTTCCTCCCCAAAGCCCCAGTAAATAGTTGTATATTCTAGTTGTAAGTCTTTCTAGTTCTTCCCTTATCTGAGCCACTGCCACGGCATGGCTACTGACAGACGAGTGGCATGGTTCTGCTCTCAGGAACTGACCCAGGGCTGCTGAAGTGGAGCGTGCCAAACTTTAACCACTAGGCCATCAGGGCTGGCTCCTAAATTTCCATTTTTAACTAAGAATGTTTTGGAGAAAAATTCTAAAGTATTAGATACAATTACATTAATTTTATTAATATAAATTAAATATAATTAAATAATATAATATTTAAAATTTTTTTCCATGGTTTCAAAATAACTGGAAATAGTTATTCTCTTCTTCATTATTAGTTTAACAGGAGACTTGGCTCCAAATCATTGGGGAAGAGTATGCTATGCTGGTTTGGGTCACTCTTTTATAGTTTTATAAATTTTAGATCAGCCATGTTGATGGACTAACCCCCATGAAGGAAGGGCCTCATGGGGGGGTAAGTGACCACAGCGCTCTCGCCAGGCGAACATTGGCTTCCACTCGGGCTTTTCCTGGTGTGTTTACATCACAGCTCTGCATTCACTGTGGAACAGCCTGATCATCAAACCTGACAAAAAAGAGAGGGGAGTGAGAGTCACAGAAGAGCAATTGCTTCCCCTTACCATTAGCACCAAACACATAAAAAAGAAAAAAGAATGGACTTTCGTTTGAGTCTTAAAGAGGGGTTTAAAAATGTTTTGTTTTTGCACAACAAAAGCACAGTGACAAAAGGACTCTTACTTTCAAAGCATGAACTTATCTACCTTTAAAAAAAGAAAACAGAAATGGGTGAGAATCAATCGTTAAAAAAGTCCCTGAAACGTTAGTAAAATATCCATGTGTTTCGGAGTGAGCACAATCACTATTCCCTTGTGGTTACACTGGCACGTTCAAACCTTTGCAAAAGAAGAACACTCCAAAATTCAAAATCACCGACTGAGTTTTAAAACAATGATTTGAATTGAAGCAATGAAGACACAACCAAATAATAGGATTTAGGCGGTCTTAAAAAATATGCAAAGTACTCCTTATAAGATTCCGAGATTAGTTACTAATTGTTGCCTGGAATGGGATGAATCATTTCCAAAGTAATCACTTATTTGACTGGGCTAGATTGCATTTCTTTGTTTTAAAGCTGGTTTGTGCATGTCTAGACAAGGCCTTCATTTCTTGTAAATAGAGCAAGCTATATGACAATATATTTGATCAAAACTCATTATTTTTAACAGCTCCTTTATCTTGTCTCCTTTCGAGTCAAGCTTGTCTATTTTCTCTAAGACTGCAACATACTACTGTTTTTCCTCCAGACCCTTAATAAAAGCACCAGCCTCTGGTACTTACCAGCTTGTGATCTTTTGGAAGCCATTTATGACTGCTGAGCCTCAAATTCTTCCCCTGTTAGAGGGCCAGGCATTCATCCACTCATTCCTTTAAAAATTATGGAATGTCCACTAGATGTTGGCTGTCAGACACACAAAGACAAATAAGACACAGTCTTATTATTACTAACCCTCGTGAGTTATGCTGTAGTGGAGAGACCCACGTAGAAATGCCGTTAAGTGCCCTGGGGTCTTGGAAGCACCTCCTGTACCAAGTGCAGGTAGGAGGTGGTGGTGATCGGGAACTTCAGAGAACATTGATGGAGGAGAGTGAATAATGCTTGTGGAAGTCTTTGGCTAATAATAATAGCTACCAATCACATACTATGTGGCAGGCACTGGGCTGGACACTTGAGGAACATTCATCTCGTCTCAACACACCTCTTTGGTGGTTACTATTATTATCCCTAAATTCAGGAGGAAATTGAGGCCAACAGAGATTAAGCAACTTGTCCAAGGTCACACATTCAAAATGACAACTTCGAGCTTCTACCCCAGAGCTCTGGCTTTTAACTGCCAAACTTTGTTGGTCTACCCTTTCTTTGCTGTGATATTGCAAATACTCGATATTTTTCTGCCTCCCTGATGGTGGCAGCTGCACCCACAGTAGTGACAGTGTCTGGGGAAGGAGTGAGGGCAGTGTGGGAGAACAGGATATGCCACAAGGCTGCCAGGCTAAGAAAGTCAGGTTTTACCCGTAAGGGGTTACTCAAAACTAAAACTAAAACAATTACGTAAATTCAGTTCCTCATTTTGGTTTGTTTCTTCCAAATGATATATCTTTTCTCACTTAGTTCAAACTGACTGAAAAAGACAGTGGTGATTCTTTTTCCTCCTTTAAAACCCAAGATTAAAAGCACAGTGGGTCACAGGATAGAGGCAAATGGACTCTCATTCTTGGGAGAGTTAAAATAAACAGACAGGCAACCAACTTTCAGCTATTGTTTAAAGATTTTATTTATTTATTTTTTCCCCCAAAGCCCCAGTAGATAGTTGTGTGTCATAGCTGCACATCCTTCTAGTTGCTGTATGTGGGACGCGGCCTCAGCATGGCTGGAGAAGCAGCGTGCTGGTGGGAGCCCGGGATCCGAACTCGGGTCGCCAGCAGCGGAGCGCGCTCACTTAACCACCAAGCCACGGGGCCAGCCCTCAGCTATTGTTTAAATTCAGTCTACAGGGATTTTCTAATCTAAAGAACTCCATTGTTTTATTTCAGGGTCAGAACAATTTCCTACTTAGTACACAGGAAGGTTTTCTGGGAGGGAATTTAAAAAAGAGATATGCAAATGTACTGAGGAGATTAATAGGAAGACACAGCTATGAGACACACAAAATGAAATACTATGACAGATAATACATTTTAGTTTGATTTTTTCAACATTATATAAACGTTCTTAATTAATATTAAAACAACAATTAATGAGAAATAGCCTTGTTGGTTTGATAAATGGAGTAGAGTCTTTTTCAAGGACATGTTTTTTTTTTTTTTTCCTGATTCCAAATGTAATATGTTTATTGTGGAAGATTTGGAAATGAATGATAAGTATACAAAGAAATGAGAATCACCTCTCTATCTTGAAACTCTTGAAGCTATTCTTAGAGACCCGCCGTAAACTTTGTGGAGGTACGTCCTGCCCACCTTGATGGCACTATGGTACATTTTCACTTCTCTCTTTCTCTTCACACACATCTGTACATTGCCTGGCACATAATGAGTCGTCAATATGTTTGCTATTGTTGTAACTAGAATTATTATATGCATTATTGTTTTACAAAACTGGAATCATGAAGTATATCAGTTTTGTATCCAGTGGAACTGATAGTATTGAAATATTAAAATAATGCTATATGTTGTATTAATCAGGGTTTTTTGCATTGCAAGAGTCATAAACCCCAATTCATTTAATTTAAAGTCTAGGGAAAGGTTCTCTTTTTTGAATGGCCAAATCCAGAGGTTCAAATGATGTTGTCATCACTTTCTCTCTTCCTCTCATTTTTCAGCTCAGCTCATTTCTGTCTTTCGTTTGCATGTTGGATTTATTCTCTTCCTGCTTTACACAACCTTTCTCTAAATTGCTGAACAGTCATGGGTTGACATTTGATACCATTCATGATCCAAAAGGGAAAAGATGGTCTTTCCTTCTGAGCCCAACAGGTGGCACAGAGGACTATAATGGGCCCAGCTTAGGTTGCATGTCCATCCTGAACCAATCACTGGGCCCTGGGAGTGTGCCTCCACAATTGGCCTGGGATCTTTCCCCCTCCTGCAGGTTAGGAGTAGGGGTGCCAGTGGGCTTGAAATCAGCACGATGACTTCACCACTGTACAGGACCACAGGACTAAGGGAAGGAGCTTCCTAAAAGAACAAAAAAGGGAGGGTCCTAAGTGTGCTGGGCAAAAAAAACTTCAGCAACCCGAGTTGTCTCTCTCAGTTTAAAAAAAAAGTTGCTTCAGCTTAGCATTAAGCCTCAGATTTATGTTTTAGGATAAAAAGGTATCCATAAAGTGGAGAAAACACAAAATGATTTTTGTATTTTAAATTAATTTTTAACTAGAATATGCCTGATGATCTCTCATGGAATATTGTACATATATTTTGATAGCACACTGAATATTTTGAGCTGAATTGGTTAATCATTGAGATATACTACACTTTAGGACTTACATATTATTCTTTCATTGCACACTGCAATTGGTTATTGATTATCAAAGATTATCCTTGTAAAGTCCAAACAAATATCCCCTTCTCTCATCCTTTTTCAAAATAGACAGTCTGTTCTATAAACCATGTAAAATAAGTGCTGTTGGCATTCTTTGTAACAAAAAACAACTTTCCAATTAGGAGACAAGACGGGATATACCTGTTCTTTAGGCTACTTGCCAGCAGGGCTGAAAACAATGCTTATTGGATGGGTTTTAAACACACATAGATGATTTAGAAAGCAACAATAGTGGGAAAAAACAGTTATTTTTAAAACTCATTAACCAGCTGCCATGGAGTATTCTGTTGATTGATTTCATTTCTTTTTTTAAACAAGATTTTTGGTGTCAACATAACCAAATAGCTGATTTTTTGAGTTCTTACTGTATATGATCACTTAAACCTACAGCTGTTTCCTAATAGTAATACAGGATTGATGCAAAGATACGTCCAGATCTGAAAGAATTATTGTGATCTAATCTGTTTTAGCAAGTCATTTAGGCACTGAGGGGTAGGCACATGGTTAGGTTTTACTCTTTATGGTCTTTTAGATGGTTTCAAATAAATTACTTCCTAATCTCTTACAGTCACAACTGGCCACAGAGTTGAGTCTGTTCGGTGTATCCTTATCATCTATGGTTTTTGTGAAATCTTTTCCTCCATGTGTAGGGTTCTTTCCTCCATATTATTTTTTTTCTAACAATTGTTTTATCTTCTTTTTTTTTTTTTTTTTTATGAAATATACCCTTAAGAATTACTAAAATACGATGCCCATGAGGACAGGGACTTAATTTTATTTTATTTTATTTTATTTTTTTTTTTATTTTTTTTTTTTAATTTTTTGTTTATTGCAGTAACATTGGTTTATAACATTGTAAAAATTTCAGGTGTACATCATTGTACTTCTATTTCTGCATAGATTACATCATGTTCACCACCAAAATACTAATTACAACCCATCACCACACACATGTACCCAATTATCCCTTTCACCCTCCTCCCTCCCCCCTCCCCTCTGGTAACCACCAATCCAATGTATGTCGCTATGTGTTTGTTTTTTGTTGTTATTATCTACTACTTAATGAAGGAAATCATACGGTATTTGACCTTCTCCCTCTGACTTATTTCACTTTGCATCATGCCCTCAATGTCCATCCATGTTGTCACAAATGGCTGGATTTCATCGTTTCTTATGGCTGAGTAGTATTCCATTGTGTATATATACCACAGCTTTTTATCCATTCGTCCCTTGATGGGCACTTAGGTTGCTTCCAAGTCTTAGCTATCGTGAATAAGGCTGCAATGAACACAGGGTGCATGTACCTTTGCAAATTGGTGTTTTCAAGTTCTTTGGATAAATACCCAACAGTGGAATAGCTGGATCATATGGTAGTTCTATCGTTGATTTTTTGAGGAATCTCCATACTGTTTTCCATAGTGGCTGCACCAGTTTGCACTCCCACCAGCAGTGTATGAGAGTTCCCTTCTCTCCACAACCTCTCCAACACATGTTGTTTCCTGTCTTGTTAATTATAGCCATTCTGACGGGCATGAGGTGATATCTCATTGTAGTTTTGATTTGCATTTCCCTGATAGTTAGTGATTTTGAACATCTTTTCATGTGTCTGTTGGCCATCTGTATATCTTCTTTGGAGAAATGTCTGTTCAGGTCTTTTGCCCATTTTTTAATTGGGTTGGTAGTCTTTTTGTTGTTGAGATGCATGAGTTCTTTATATATTTTGGAGATTAAGCCCTTATCAGATGTATGGTTTGCAAATATCTTCTCCCAATTGTTAGGTTGTCTTTTCATTTTGTTGATGGTTTCCTTTGCTGTGCAGAAGCTTTTTAGTTTGATGTAGTCCCATTTGTTTATTTTTTCTATTGTTTCTCTTGCCCGGTCAGATGTGGTGTTTGAAAAGATGTTGCTAAGACTGATGTCGAAGAGCGTACTGCCTATGTTTTCTTCTAGAACTTTCACAGTTTCAGGTCTTACATTCAAGTCTTTAATCCATTTGGAGTTAATTTTTGTGTATGGTGTAAGGTAAGGGTCTACTTTCATTTTTTTGCATATGGCTATCCAGTTTTCCCAACACCATTTGTTGAAGAGACTTTCTTTTCCCCATTGTATGTTCTTGGCTCCTTTGTCAAAGATTAGCTGTCCATAGATGTATGGGTTTATTTCTGGGCTTTCGATTCTATTCCATTGATCTGTGTGTCTGTTTTTGTGCCAGTACCATGCTGTTTTGGTTACTATAGCTTTGTAGTATATTTTGAAATCAGGGAGTGTGATACCTCCAGCTTTGTTCTTTTTTCTCAGGATTCCTTTAGCTATTCGGGGTCTTTTGTTGTTCCATATAAATTTTAGGCTTCTTTGTTCTATTTCTGTGAAAAATGTTGTTGGAACTTTGATAGGGATTGCATTGAATCTATAGATGGCTTTAGGAAGTATGGACATCTTAACTATGTTAATTCTTCCAATCCAAGAGCACGGAATATCTTTCCATTTCTTTGTGTCTTCTTCAATTTCTTTCAGAAATGTTTTATAGTTTTCGTGTACAGATCTTTCACCTCTTTGGTTAAGTTTATTCCTAGGTATTTTATTCTTTTGTTGCAATTGTAAATGGGATGGTATTCTTAATTTCTCTTTCTGCTACTTCGTTGTTAGTGTACAGAAATGCAACTGATTTTTGTATGTTGATTTTGTATCCTGCAACTTTCCCATATTCGTTTATTACTTCTAAAAGTTTTCTGGTGGATTCTTTAGGGTTTTCTATATATAAAATCATGTCATCTGCAAATAGTGACAGTTTCACTTCTTCCTTTCCAATTTGGATCCCTTTTATTTCTTTCTCTTGCCTGATTGCTCTGGCTAGGACTTCCAATACTATGTTAAATAGGAGTGGTGAGAGTGGGCATCCTTGTCTGGTTCCTGTTCTTAGAGGGATAGCTTTCAGTTTTTCACCATTGAGGATGATATTAGCTGTGGGTTTCTCATATATGGTCTTTATTATGTTGAGGTACTTTCCTTCTATACCCATTTTATTCAGAGTTTTTATCATAAATGGATGCTGGATCTTGTCAAATGCTTTCTCTGCATCTATTGAGATGATCATGTGATTTTTGTTCTTCATTTTATTAATGTGGTGTATTACGTTGATTGATTTGCGAATGTTAAACCATCCCTGCATACCTGGAATAAATCCCACTTGATCATGGTGTATAATCTTTTAACGTATTGTTGTATGCGATTTGCTAGTATTTTGTTGAGGATTTTCGCATCGATGTTCATCAGTGATATTGGCCTGTAATTTTCTTTTTGTGTTGTCCTTGTCTGGTTTTGGTATCAGGGTAATGTCAGCTTCAGTAGAATGAGTTAGGAGCTTTCCCCTCCTCAATATTTTGGAAGAGTTTGAGAAGGATAGGTATTAAGTCTTCTTTGAATGTTTGGTAGAATTCACCAGGGAAGCCGTCTGGTCCTGGACTTTTATTTTTGGGGAGGTTTTTGATTACTGTTTCGATCTCCTTACTGGTGATTGGTCTATTCAAATTCTCTACTTCTTCTTGATCCAGTTTTGGAAGGTTGTATGATTCTAAGAATTTATCCATTTCTTCCAGATTGTCGAATTGGTTGGCATATAGTTTTTCATAGTATTCTCTTATAATCTTTTGTATTTCTGAGGTGTCTGTTGTAACCACTCCTCTTTCATTTCTGATTTTACTTATTTGTGCCTTCTCTCTTTTTTTCTTGGTGAGTCTAGCTAAAGGTTTGTCTATTTTGTTGATCTTTTCAAAGAACCAGCTCTTGGTTTTATTAATTTTTCTATTGTTTTTTTGGTCTCTCTTTCATTTATTTCTGCTCTGATTTTTATTATTTCCCTTCTTCTACTGATTTTGGGCTTTGTTTGTTCTTCTTTTTCCAGTTCCTTTAGGTGCATTGTTAGATTGTTTATTTGAGATTTTTCTTGTTTGTTGAGATAGGCCTGTATTGCTATAAACTTCCCTCTTAGAACCGCTTTTGCTGTATCCCATAAATTCTGGCATGTCGTATTTTCATTTTCATTTGTCTCCAGGTATTTTTTGATTTCTTCTTTGATTTCTTCATTACCCCAGTCGTTGTTCAGTAGCATTTTGTTTAATCTCCATGTATTTGTGGCTTTTCTGATTTTCTTCCTATAGTTGATTTCTAGTTTCATACCTTTGTGGTCAGAAAAGATGCTTGGTATTATTTTAATCTTCTTAAATTTATGGAGACTTGTTTTGTGGCCTAATATGTGATCAATCCTGGAGAACGTTCCATGTGCCTTTGAAAAGAACGTGTATTCTTCGGTTTTTGGATGGAATGCTCTGTATATATCTACTAGGTCCATCTGTTCTAGTGTGTTGTTTAAGGCCAATGTTTCCTTATTGATCTTCTGTTTGGATGATCTATCCGTTGGTGTAAGTGGAGTGTTAAAGTCCCCTACTATTATTGTGTTACTGTCTATTTCTGTTTTTATGTCTGTTAATAATTGCTTTATATATTTAGGTGCACCTACATTGGGTGCGTAGATATTTACAAGTGTTATATCCTCTTGTTGGATTGTTCCCTTGATCATTATGTAATGCCCTTCTTTGTCTCGTTTACAGTTTTTGTTTTAAAGTCTATTTTGTCTGATATGAGTACTGCTACCCCAGCTTTCTTTTCATTGCCATTTGCGTGGAGTATCTTTTTCCATCCCTTCACTTTCAGTTTGTGAGTGTCTTTAGGTCTGAAGTGTGTCTCTTGTATGCAGCATATATATGGGTCTTGTTTTTTTATCCAGTCAGCCACCCTATGCCTTTTAATTGGAGCATTTAGTCCATTGACATTTAAAGTAGCTATTGATAAGTATGTACTTACTGCCATTTTTTAACTTTTTTTTTTTTTTTCCTCAGTGTTTTAGTAGTCCTTCTCTGTTCCTTACTTCTTCTATACAGAATTGATGGTCACTTTAGTTTGACCTCTGTCTGAAAGCTGTACTCTTTAACTACCCTCCTCCCTCCTTTTATGTTTTTGATATCATATCCAACCTCTTTTTTGTGCATTTGTATCCATTATGTTCTAATCGTGGAAATAGATAATTTTTCCTATTTGTGGTCTTCTCTTGTCCCCTTAAATCAGTCCCTTTAACATTTCTTGTAACACTGGTTTCTTGGTGACAAACTCCTTTAATTTTTGCTTATCTGGGAAAATTTTGATCTCTCCTGCCATTTTGAACGATAACCTTGCTGGGTAGAGTGTTCTTGGCTGTAAGTTTTTTCCTTTTAGCACTTTAAATATATCATGCCATTCTCTTCTAGCCTGTAAGGTTTCTGCTGAGAAGTCAGCTGATAGCCTTATGGGGTTTCCTTTGTATGTAACTTGACATTCTCTTGCGGCTTTTAGGATTCTCTCTTTATCTTTAATTCTGGACATTTTGATTATGATGTGTCTTGGTGTGGGCCTCTTTGGGTTTATCTTGTTTGGGGCTCTCTGTGCCTCCTGTACCTGGATGTCTGTTTCCTTCCTTAGGTTAGGGAAGTTTTCATCTATTATTTCTTGAAATAGATTCTCTGCCCCCTTGTCTCGCTCTTCTCCTTCCGGGACACCTATAACACGGATGTTAGTGCGCTTGATGTTGTCCCAGAGGTCCCTTAGACTGTCCTCACTCTTTTTAATTCTTTTCTCTTTTACCTGTTCACCTTGGGTAATTTCTTCTAGTCTTTCTTCCAGCTCACAGATCCGTTCTTCTGTATCCTCTACTCTGCTTTTGAGTCCCTCTAATGAGTTTTTCATTTCCAGTATTGTATTCTTCATTTCTGATTGGTTCTTTTTATATCTTCCATTTCTTTGTTGACATTCTCACTGAGTCCATCTATTCTTCTCCCCAGATCAGTGAGCATCCTTAACACTCTTAGTTTGAACTCTCTGTCGGGTAGGTTGCTCATTTCTGTTTCACTAAGTTCCTTTTCTGGGGTTTTGTCCTGTTCCCTTACTTGGAATGTATTCTTTTGCCTCTTCATTTTGCCTCTTTCCCTGTGCTTGTGTCTACGTATTAGGTAGGTCAGCTTCGTCTCCTGCTCTTGGATAGGTGACCTTATGTAAGTGATGGCTTAGGAGGCTTCCAGTGTGCTTCCCTCAGTTCTCAATATTCCAGGGGTGACCCCTATGTGGGCTACGTGTATCCTTCTGCTGTGGCCTGTTTGCTCTCCCTGTAGGCGCCCAGGGAGGCTGAGTTATGCTCCTGGCCAGCTGTTGTAATGCTCAGCTGCTTGTAGTTGTTGTGGGCCCTTCAGTCTCTTTATCAGGTGTGGGGAGCCCCAGCAGAGTTGGCTGCAAGTTCTAATACCACATTTGTGTTGCAGTATTTCTTTTAAGTGAGTAGGCCCCCACCGTGGCAGGTTGTTAGGCTCAGGGCCTTACAATTGCTGTAAGCCTCTAGCCTATTAGGTCTCTTGTCAGCTCTCTGAGGATTGCAGCTGGGTGGGGCTGGCCTCAGGCACAGGAGCACCCAATTGTTTCAGGTTTTGGAAGGTGGAGCAAACCTCCTATGTGGGTCTTTGAGAAGCACAAGTCTTCTGCGGCTGAGAAGCCCTGCCGCCCACAGGTCCACACACACAGTCAACACAGTCCTGCCCCGTGTGAGTGCCCCGACCTCCCCAAGTGGACCCAGTCTCTCCAGGGCGGGAGCCCCACACACTCTGCCACCGCCCGACACTCTCCACCCGCTCCTTGTGCACACCCTGCCCAGCTCAAGTCAGCTCAGTTGCCAGGCTGCAGAGCATCCAGTCACCAATCTATGCAGGCCCACACGTTGCCTGAGGGCTTGTTGTTGGGTGGGGCCAGTCTCTAGGGTGGGCTGCCTGCCTTGGCTGAGCTGGATGAGATCGGCGCTCTAGCGGGTGGGGCAGACCCTGGGCTAGCAGGTCTCAGGGAGAACTCCAATGGCGTCTGTGTCAGCACGCTCACACCAGGCCACAACAATGGCCGCCGCCAATGTCCCAGTCCCTGGAGAGGTCTCACCCCTCACCGAGATGCACTCAGGGCCTATTAGGTGAATCTCTTGTCACCGAAGCACTGTGCACCTTTCTTTCTGGTGATTTTAGGATGCTTTCTGGAACGGGTGAGTTTGTGCGCGGGCCCTTTAAGAGCCAGTTTTAGTTTCTTTGTGAACCGGGTTTTCTGGGGGTGCTCCCCAATGCTTTAGTAGCAGGCAAAGTCAGATATTATGCTGCTGGTCTCAATTGTGCTGGGTCCACAAAATGCCCACAGCGGGGGCGCTCCCGGCTCAGGGCCCCGCGCCTCCAGGGAGGCTGCGTACCTGTGAGCTGCTCCCGGCGGCCGCGAAGCTGGCGGCTTGTGAAGGCGGCGTTTTTCCTCTCCAGAAGGGAGTCTCTGCCTCTTCTACCCCAGTTAGGATTGTCCGTTGTTGCAGGAGTTCCTCTCATCCAGTTTTCAGTTCTGTCTCAGGGGTAATTTTTCCACGAGTAGTTGTAAATTGGCTGTGTCCACGGGAGGAGGTGAGGTCAGAGTCTGCCTACGCCGCCATCTTGACCTCTCCTTTCCTGTTTTATCTTCTTAATTGTTGCAGGCTCCTTCAATAAGAAGCCCTGATGTGATAAGTTGTATAACATGGTATGAAACCAAGGATCCAGAGAAGAAAGAGGCACAGGGTTACGGCTGGGGCAGCCACCACGTATGGCCTGCATCTGTGCTCATCTCTGCCCCGGGGCTTCTTAATGTGTTACATGTTTTGACCAGGCTGGACTTTCCACAGCTTCACTGATACGTAAATGTGCTTTTGGGTTTTTGCAGTATGTACCCTCTTTTCACTCTCTGGCGCAACCCCCTGAAGATCACGTTGCTGAATCGATACCTCTCCTATCAAGCTACTTAGACAACCCATTTTCTCACCATCGCGTGTTGACCTGGTCCCAGTATGTTGTAGGAACAGATGATAAACTCACTGTCCTGTGGTTTCTTTCCTTGCTCTTTACACAGAGTAATTCCCCTGCTTTCCTCACACCCTCATAGTTTTCTATGTTGTTATTGGGGTGCTTGAAACTTGAGTGACTGATTTCTTTTTTATTGCATTAGACACTGCCCAGCCTTTTCCAGGATAAGGTTCAACGTCTCCTATTTCTACACCAAGAAGATAGCATTTCTGAAGCCCGTCAGGTTTCGTTAGAATGCTAACCCTCAGCTGATTCATTTGTTGCAAGGTAGGCCTCAAGCAAACCACAGAGAGAGATGGAATTGTTTGTACCTAAATGGAACTACAGTATATAGACAGTTACTCACGGTCACTGTTGACCAGACAATTTAACAGTGATTTCTCACATTATCTGTCTTGGAAAAGGAGAGGCAGAGTGGGAGTTTTCCCTGTGGATGAATGAAGTTTGGCCATTGAAGTTGGGTAGTCATAGAGAGCACTGATTGAGGCAGGGCTACACAGCCACTAAGTGGAGGAAAAAATGCCTCTGGTTCTCTGTCCTGCCACTGCAGGGATTCTCGCATTTACATGTTGGCTAAAACTATGGTTACTGCTTCTTCCTTTAACTCTGTCTCTTCCTAAAATGTAAGCAAGTTGGAATCTCTAACTATCTGTGAAAAATCTTCTTAGTTAGAGTCAAGCATGAATAGAGAGTTCCAATATTACTTAAGGGCACACAAAACATTAACTGCCCAGAGAAATAACTGGCCAAATAGAAGAAGAGAAAGGTGGCTGGTTTTGTGGCAGTTAATAGAAAATGCTTTCCAGACCATTTCTAATGACAGCAGTAGAGATTCGTGTTGAAAACTCTTCCTTTTCTCTTGTATCAGTTATCTATTGCCGTGTAACAAGCCATTCCCAAACTTAATGGTGTCTAACAACAATAATCGTGTTATAATCAGTCACTGTTCCTGAGGGTCAGGAATTCAGGAGGGCTTAGTTAGGTGGACCTGCCTTGGGGTCTACAAAATGGTTGCCATTAGACAATAGCTGGAGCAGAATAGTGGAAGGCTGCAGAGCCGGGGGCTGTATGGATCTCTCTCTCTCTCTTCATGTAGGGCTGTCTCAGGGCCTCTCATGTGGTCTTTTCATGTGTGACAACTTGAGCTTCCTCACAGAATGGCAGCTTCTAGGTGGTAGAACTTACTACATGGAGACTCAGGGCTTCAGTGTGAATGTTCCAGAGAACCAGGTAGAAACCAACCACATTGCTTTTATGACACAGAAGTCCCATAGTGCCATTTCAGCCAAACTGTGTTATCAGCCAGTCACTAAGGTTGGACCAGCTTCAAGGGGAAGGAATACATACTGCCACCTCTCAATGACAGGAGTGTCAAACAATTTTCAGACATTTATTTTAAAAGCACCGCACCTCTCTAAGACAATGTTAATATATTTTTTGGATTTGAATCTAAACATATACTTTTTTTTTTTTATAATCCTGATTGGTCAATCGATTTAAAGAGTTAAAAAGCACATATACATTGTAAAATTCCAATGCAAGTCAGTATATTCAGTGACACATCATGGATGATATGGAGCCTTTGTACATATCAAATTGGCCCAATTCATGCCAAGCATTCTATGGACAGTTAATAAAGAGTAACAGAATGAATGAATGAATATATAATGAATTAGTTCACAGATCTGTCATCAATCAAAAGAGCTCTTAAGCCAAATAGATTAGAAGCCAACAGAATGAATTATAACTTGGCTTCTTGGGTGAGGAAATATGTTTCTAAAATGTAATTAGTATAGCATTTGTTTTGCTTTGTTTTGTTTTATTTGTACATACACTTTAGTTAAAAGGCAGTTACATACATTTAAATAACTGTCTGATTGGTGAAGGAAGGCAGAGGTAGAGGACATTTTCTGAAAAGCGTTAGGAGGCTCCACACCAAGTGTTTGAAATGTCTGGGCTTCAGGGTCCCTCAGGCCCTCTGCTGCTGACGGAAGGAACATAAGAATTCTCTCAGAAGGCTGGAAGGTAGTTACCATGGGGATGCTTAGAGTCTGCCCTGGGCCTCTTCCTTTTCTGCAAAATTGATGCCAGGGCAAAGGCCTAAGATGTTTCTAAAATTCCAGATGCATCAAATCATAATAGTTTCATTATTCATGAGGTTAAAGGAGTTTTGGTTCAGGTCCCCTTTTTAGGCATGAATGTCCTGGGCCTTTTTCTACTTCCAGGTAGCCCACCTGCACACTCAGGGGTAGTTCTATGCAAGGGTCATGTGTCCGAGCCCTGGGCCAGGGCCCCCCACAATGGCTCCTCACCACCCTGTAACCCCCTCTGACAGCCCAATGTTGTTCCCTAGGGAGGTTGTTCCTCCCTGTGGCCCTGGGCTGGGATATTATCACAACAACAGTGCCTCTACAATTTGACACCACAGGTTTCTGACCTGAGCATGTTTGCATGTTCCCTCTGGTAGAAGCAGACAGAATGATTCAAGACAAGGAAGAGATGACTGACAATTGACACCAGCTAGGGCGGCTGCGACAGTCCGGGTGTCAGGTGACAGGGGCACGGACTAGGGCAGTGGTTATGCAGGTGAAAATTAGTGAACACACATAAGAACTTTGCAGAAGCAACGTGTAAAGTGTATAAATTGCTTGGGGTTGAGAAGCAATATGGGGCTGGGAATACACTGTGTTTGAGCTTTTCTGACCGGGTAGGTGACAACGTGACCACGGAAAGGAATAGGAAGGAGGAGGCATCGGCTGGGGGTGGGGAAAATAAGGGAAGGAGGAAAGTTGCTCTTGGTTCTGACATTGGGAAACCTGAGCACTGAGCCTTTGTTACTGGCAGAGGAGAAATACGAGTTAGCAAAGGGCACTCACTTAATGCAAACAGCTCCCTTATCTGTCGGCCTGCGCAGATGGTTTCTTTAACCACTACTACTCGCAGAGCAAGGTTTAAGTGAATGCTACTTTTTAAAATCCGGCCTCTTTTTCTTTTTAAATAAAGATCCTAATCAAGGGAATGAAGGGGAAGAGAACCAAGGCCAGAGCAGGAGCTCTAGGAATTGATCTCTCAGAGTGAATTGGACTTGTTCTCAGCCTGGAAAAATATGAGTGAACGAGACCAGGTGTTTCTGAAAACTGCACGAACTTCACCACTGGGGGATTTCCTGAAGGTGGCTCTTAACAAGGGGCCCTTCCGCTAAAACCCCAGGGGCATTTGGGTGTGTGAAGGTAATCTGATGCCACAATGACCAGGTGGGGGTGCCTCTGGCATTTCACGGGTGGAGGTCATGGATGCCAAATGACCTGCTGTATCTGGACACTCATACGAAAAAGAATCATACTGCCCACAGAACGGCAACAGCGCCTGCACTGAGAAACGATGAGGCTAGCGCTGTCAAAACGTGTTCATCCTTGTGACCTTGTGATTCTTTGATTTTCACTAATGAGGAGATGTAACGTGTCCTTCTTTGCAGGAGGTGAAACCAAGATGTGAGAAACCAGCCTTAAACTGGCCCAGTCTTTTTGCCTGGGATCTCTTTGGGAGGGAGTTAGGGAGGTCAGTCAGAAGGAGCTGCTGGTGGTGATGCAAAGGGACTGGGGTTGGGCACACGTTGGGGAGAGGGAGCCTGGAACCAGAGAGACTTAGACTCTCTCCTCAGGCCTGGCCCGGAAAGGCATTAGCAGAAAGCTCTAGAAGCCGGAGAAGCACAGTCCTGGGACAAGTCAGGCACATGAGGGGGGTTGAGGCCAGCTGGACAGGGCGGGCTTTTGGTGCTGGCAGATACCTGCCCTCAAGAAGCAGTTGCCCCAATTTTCACAAAAGAGAAGAGAGAACCCTTGTCTGTGCCCTTCCTTCTGTCAGAGACATCAGCATCTTGTAGCACTTGCCCTTCTGTGCTGCAGAGCTCAGGCCTCTGTGTCGCTTTTTACCGGAGGACAACCTGCCCCTGGGATTACTTAGTAATGAGACTTTCATGATGGGTTCAGGACTGTCCTGGGGCTAGAGGCTGCTCAGCCAGCAGGAAGCCTCAGGTGCCCTGAGAACTGGGTGTGGGGCTGGGTGTGTGGCTGAGTGACGGGGGCTCCAGTGTCCCTGCTGGGACAGGATGCCTGACTCCCATAGGTAAAACGATACCCTAGAGGGTGGGTTAGAATGCAGGCAGTGTGTCGTTAGTGCAAGGTGATGCCGGGTGTCTGGTTTCACCCAACAGGGGTGATGCATGATCCTGCTGCTGCTGGTTAGCCAGGCGTGAGATGAAGCTTTTGTGGGGAGGGCCCTGCACAGGACAGGCCTTCCGTTACATAAAGGCCTGAGCGTCATCAGTCTTTTCATAAAAAACAATGAGATTCTGAATTGGAGGGACAGTAACTGCCGCCCTCTGAGTCCTGCAAGAGACGGCGTACTACTGTTGCACCGTGGGGGAGCTGTGTCAGCCCAGGGATTAGAGCGTTTATAAATGTCTGTGAAGCATCGACCAAGGGCCAGATGCTGTGCTTGGTCCTGGGGACATGGAGAGAAATTGCCCTCAAGGAGCTCTTAGCCTGTGTGGAAGGCAGACAGAAAAGCAAACAATTCCAATCAAGTTAAATACATGCCACAGGAGACAGAGTGAAAAGATATGGAGGTGGCACAGGGAGGGAATTATCAATTCTGCACGGGAGGACACAGGAGGCAGGACCAGGGAAATCTCCCCAGAAGACATGAGTGCTGAGTGGGGGCTGGAAGAACAAGTATAAATCGGCCAAGTGGAGAAAGGACGTGGCAGTCCAGGAAGAAGACGTGCCATATACGAGGGTGTGCCAGTACAGAATAACGTATGTTTCTTGAAGTTGCAGGTGTTCCTTATGGCTGGTTATAGAGGGTAAGGAGGGAGAAGCAGGACTTGACAGTCAGGCAGGGGCCAGGTCATGGGGGACCTTCACATCACGCTAAGGAGCCTGGACAGCATCCTGCGAATGAAATGACACCCCGAAGAGCTTTAGGTTGAGGAGCAACATAGCGATAGCTGTTTATCTCTGCCAGAGGCGGTTACTCTGCCAAAATATGTTGAAGTAATTGGGAAGGGGCAAGACTGGCATTTGCAAGGTCAGTTTTAGGAGGCTGTTGCAAGGCAGAGTCCTAGTGATGGAGGCTGGGATTAAGGCACTGGCTGTGGGGATAGTTCAGGGGTATGTCTATGATACATTCAAGAGGTGGATTCAAGAGGATCTCACGGTTGGCTATGGAATACAGGGAGAGAAGGAGAAAATGATGGCTCTGAGTTTTAAACTGGATGACTGGGTGTATCATGGTGCTAACAAGAAGGGTAAGGTGTATAGAAATTTTTTGTTTTGGGTTGAGGTGGTTGGGTGTGGGGGGTGGGGAGAAAAAAGGTAGAGATAATGAATTCAGTTGAGCTTAGTTTTAGACACGGCGCATTTGAGGTGGTTATGAGATGTTGGTAGAGATGTCCAGCAGGCAGCTGGGTATATAGTGGGGCCACATGACATTAGCATATTTAATGTATGCAAATCCAACTGCCCCCAGTCAGCAAATGATACAGACATATAGAGAGACAGAGCAAGGAAAAACTACTCTAAAAAGTGTTGTTCATGCCATTCTGCTCGGCAGTCATATGCCCAGTAGAGAGCATGAGATAGGAGACCCCAACCTTCCATTTTCTCAGTGGAGCCCAAGTGCCAGGTGCCTCTCCAAGTTTGAGCATTTGACCTTTCTGGCTGTGACTCTAGGGCAGGGGTTGGCAAGCTGTGGCCTGAGGGCCAGACTGGGCCACCACTGGTTTTTAAAAATTTTTAAATTGTTGAAAAAAACAAATAAAAGAATATTTCCTGACATGTGAAAATTATATGAAATTCAAATTTCAGTGTTTATCAATAAAGTGTTATGGGAACACAGCAACACTCTGTTTGTGAGCCATTTATGGCTGCTTTGGTGATATAATGGCAGAATTAAGAAGGAGATTGTTTTGATCCCAAAGACTAAAATATTTACTATCTTGCCTTTACAGATAAAGCTCCCCGATTCCTGTTCTAGGGCTTGAACATCTACTGTTTTAGCAACATACCACTAAGCACAAGCCAACTCAGTACACATTGTGCATGCATATTATTACACATGCTTGTATAGAAAAATCTTTGTATATCTTATGAATGACTTAAGGGATTTTCAAGGATATCTTTAGTTGGTTGCAATTTTTAGTTGGGTGCAATCAATAAACTAAAATCTGTATTAGTTTCCTACTGCACCTGTAACAAATTAGCACTAATTTAGTGGCTTAAAATGATAAAAATTTATGAGCTTACAGTTCGGGAGGTCAGAACTCCAAAATGGGTCTCATGAGGCTAAACTCAAGGTGTCATCAGGGCCTTTCTGGAGGCTCTAGGGGAAACTCCATTTTCTTGCCTTTTCCCACTTTTAGCAGCTGCCCAAATTCCTTGGTTCATGGTCCCTTCTCCATCTTCAAAGCCAGCAACCGTGGTTGAGTCTTTGTCAAAACATGTCACTCTGACATTGACTCATTGACTCTTCTGCCTCCCCCTTTGACTTATAAGAACACGGCCCATAATCCTGGATACTCTCCCCATCTCAAGGTCAGCTGATTAGCAACCTTGATTCTATTTATAAGATTAATTCCCCCTTACCATGTAACACATAACATAGTCATAGGTTCTGGAAATTAGAATGTAGATGTCTTTGGAGGGGGCATTATTCTGCCTATCACAGATGGAGATACAGTCATGCACCACATAATGACATTTCAGTCAACCATGGACCACATATACAATGGTGGTCCCATAAGATTAGTAGCATATTGCCTAGGTGTGTAGTAGGCTCTACCACCTAGGTTTGTGTAAGTACACTCTGATGTTTGCAGAATGACAAAATTGCCTGACAATGCATTTCTCAAAAAGTATCCCTGTTGTTAAGTGACACATGACTGTATATATTTGGAAATCAATTGACTTAGGATGATATTTAAAGGCAAGAGAACTGATGACATCCCTCATGGAAGAGGGATGAAGTGAGAAGAGGCCTAAGGAAAATCCATGGGGTACACCTGGATTTAAGTGGCAAAAGAAAAGGATCTTGAAAAGGAGACTGAAATGGGAGGAGGGCAAGGAAAGCATGTAATCAAGAAAGCCGAAAGGAGAAGAGAGTTCCAAGAAGGGAGACAAATGCTACAGTGAAGTTGGAGAGAAGAACGCGGACGAAAAGTGCCCATTGCATTTGGCAGTTAGGAGCGGCAGTGGATGCGTGATGGCTTGGAGAGGCACATTTTTATTGTCCGTGCTCCTGTCCCCTCCCCATCCCTGTGATGTGTCTGGGGATCAAGAGTGGAGCATGTGATTTAAGCCTAATGTGAATTGCTTTTTCCTGTCCGTACATAGTAATTCGTTCAGGGCTGAGCACTTGTTACAATTTGTGTCAATGAGAAGCAGTGACATTGTGCTGGGAATCCTGGGAAAGATTGTCATGTAAGCATTTTCCAGGCCTATAGCTTCAATAGCCATCTTTAGAACCAAATGAAGAGGATTTTGATAATGGAGACTATATGAAGGAGCAAGAGAGAGAGAGCAAGAGAAAGGAGAGACTAAGACAGAAAAATTGGTTCTTAAAGTATGAACCTTGGACCAACAACATCAGTCTCACTTGGGAACCGGTTAGAAATCAAAATTCTTGGATTTCTCCAGGCCTGCTGAATCAGAAACTCTCGGGATGGTGGGCCCAGCAGCCTGGTTTGAATAACCTCCAACTGATTGTGATGTACACTAAAGATTGAGGACCACTGCTCCTCGAACTGCAGTTTCTATTGCCGAGTATAGTGTTGCTGGAAGCTCATGTGGGATGTGTGTGGAATTCTGTGGGTCTTGATGTCAAGGGAGACTTGAGATTTGACTTCCCTGCTGAAATGGCAACACGTTAACTCTTAGCCCTATGCCCCTGGTTCCCAGTCTCACTGCAACACCATGATTTTGTGATGTAAGTTGAGACACAGATCTGGGTTTTTCTAAAACACCAAAGTGCAGTGACTTGTGAGTTCAGATTTCTTTTCTGGAGGTTGTAATAGTCGATTGGATCTCCTTAGTCACTGCTGTTTAATCCTACTGATGCCTAATGAAGTGCGACACTGTGGGACAGAGTGTGATAAATGAGGCAACATCCCACATCTCCAAGTCAAATGGAGTATATGAAAGTGGAAGTCTTCTGTATAAGATGGGAAATGAAACCTCAGTTATTGATCCCCATTCTCTCTAGGGCTTGTTTAGGCTGGGAGCTATGAAGGGGTCTGAATTACAGGAGACCCTTAGTATTCAATGGCACACGTTTCAGAGATGGAGAAACCCACTAGCATTCTTGAGATGGAGAGGAGAACGATCTTTAAGAAGGTCTAGTCAACTTTAGTCAGAGGTGGGAGGTTAGTACCTGCCTGTTCTGGGTGCTTTCACCTTTCTTCTGAAAGCAGAGCAAACATTAATGTAGTGGGAAAATATGGTCTTGGAAGTCACAGAGCCTGAGTTTGAAGCTTGGGGCTGTCACTTAGCTGCTGTGTGACCTCAGGTATGGAACGGAAAGCATCTGAGCCTCAACATCCCATTTGGAAAATGGGGATAATAATACCTATCTTCTCTGGTTGTCATGAAGGAACTTGGCACGTACACTGTACTCAGTCTATTTTTCTCTCCTCTAGCCCCCTCTGTTAAGTTCCCACAGTCTCTTCTTTCCCTGTGAGCCTAGTGTCCTAATATCTCTCCTGGGTCTCAAGTCTTTACTCCTGCCAGACCTGTCCTCTGCCAAGTTCCCACATCTCCAGAATTACTCTCTCCTCTCCTCCTCCAGGAATAACTTCCCGTTTCAAAGGCAGCCCGGATTGTTCTAATTAAAGAAGTTGATGCCCCAGGAGGACTGACGGGCCAAAGCCTGCCAGGTGGGAATGCTTTGCCCCTGTCAGCCCCCCGCAGGAGTAGAGTAAGTCACAAGACTCTCCAGCGGGCAGGTACAACGGGATGGCTGGGCGAGTAGGTGCTTCTGGGACCTCTTCTCGTTCATGCACCCCTTCCTGCCTTCATTCATTCGCTCATGCAATGCACATGCGGTGAGTCCCAGCTCCTGTGCTAGGTATGGGGATAGAAAGACGAATCAGTCCTGGAATTCCAGAAGCTCAGACTCAGAGAGTGGATAGACACGTGAGCAGACAATTATGAAACTCTGAGAAAATCATACTAAAGTATAGAGTATTAGGGGGAATGTAGAAGAGGCGGCCAAAGTCAACCAGATGGGTTGAGTGTGGCAGTCAGGAAAGACTTCCTGAAGGAGACGATGTCTTCATCAGGAAGGCTTGAATCTTAACAGATAAGTAAACAGGTGAAGAGGCCAGGAGAGGGTCTGTGAGGTAGAGGGATCGGATTTACCAACGACAGACATCAGGCACGGGAGAACCCCAGGAAGTTACACTGCTGGTTTGTAAAGCCTGAGAAAATGAAGATGAAGCTGCGAGTTAGGCAGAGGCGTGCTAATTTTATCCAAGGGATGGGAGCCCCTAAAAGTGTTCACCAGGCAGGGAGTAGCTGGTCAGATTTAACTAAATTTCTAGCTAAAATTTCTTGAGTGCTTACCCCATGCCAGACACTGTATTAAGAACTTTATGTTAATTCAGTCATTTAATGTAGATGCCTTTGGCCTTTGCTGGAGGATGGGCTTGGGACGGGGAAGGCTGGAGGCGTGGAGACTAGTCCGAAGCAGGAGGATAGGATGTGCAAGCGGACGGAGAGGAGTCAAGCTGGGGTGACTGCGTGGGGAATGGGGTCCTGAAAGGGGTCTGAGAAGGCAGGAGAGCAGCCGGGCTAGGAGGGAGGGGCTGAGACCCGTGTGGGAGGAGTGTCAGAGCTGGGCATCCTACCTGGGGTGAAACTGTCTTTATCACTGGACCCTGAATCTGGAAACCTTGCATATGCCCCACGTTTGGCCTCTCTACTACCACGTGTTGTCGGTCTCTCCTAGTAGGAAACATCTCCCTCTCACACATATCTTCGTTCCACACGCAAATCTCTTTCAGGCAGGAAAGTCCTAACGACAATGGCTTCTCTTCATTCTGTGCAATGACAGCCTGAGACCCGCTAGAAGCGGCCGCGCTGCGAAAGAGTAGCTGAGCATCCATCCAGCGAGGGCCGGATGCCCTCGAAGGCGGGGAATTTCCGTTGTGCCCCGTTTTATACAACTACGCCTTCCTTAGCTGTCTGCTCTCCCACACAGGCGTCGTCTCCATTGAACCAGCACCGTGGAAGTGCGCGTCCCATTTCCCAGGCGTTGCCGGGGGCGCCGTCCTCCAGCAGAGGGCAGCATTGAGACACCAACGAAGGGAGCGCCCGGGCGCCCGCGCCGGGAAGCCGAGCCGCGGGACCCGCGCTGGGTGGAGGCGCTAACCTTTTAAACAACTCCCCCGGGGAGCCCTTCAGGCCTTACGTGGGCTGCTCGAAAATGAACAGGTGATAGGAATGAAATATTAACCAATTCTGTTCCGCAGAATGAAAATGAGTTGTCATTTAGCATTTTATCAGTGGATGACGCATCCTTCCAGCTTAAAGGTGGTTTTGTTGGTGCAGGAGCCGGGTGAACGCGTTTGCCACTGCACCCCCCGAGTAACGAGCACCGAGCACCGAGCACCGTATGTGGGGGCGCCGCCAGCAGCGAGAGGGGGCACCTGAGACTGGAAGGCTGAAGCCAGCAGGGCCGAGGGGCTGAGAACCCGGGACCTGGAGGAGGGGAGGGATGCAGCTGCGTTTATCGAGGATGCTGAGGATGCAGGCACATTTCCAGCGCGGCTGTGATCAGGTGGAAGGCGGCAAAGCATCACAGCTTGATGAAGGAAGGTGACAAGGCAGAAGGGGAGGGGAGGCGGGCAGGCTTGCTCTTCCCACTGGCGACCGGAGGCTCCTTCCATGTTGATTCTGTGGTTGGGCAGGGAGCAACGTTTAGCATTTCCTTTGTCCTTCACCATCTCGGTTGATCTGCCCTTTCTCTTCTCTGCTTCCGGTTGCGGCTGCGCTGCAGATTCCTGGGCACACCCTCGAGGCTGCAAGTGGCCCTGAATCCTTTCCTATTTGGCCAGAAGGATGGGACTCTTTTCGTCTCCATGTTCTGTGTTTCCACGCTGTGGGTGCTGAGTCAATGTTCCATAATCTGAGCTGGCCCTCAGCAGAAAACATGCTGAGACGTGTCTCCATCATGGTCCGCAAGCTGTCAAAATTACATCGATTTAAAAGGGCACATTTATAGAGACCAAGAAGAGAAGAGTAAGCCCAGTTGGATGTACTGAAAACCCTCTTCCTTCAGCCTGATTAAATAATAATTATATTCTTGGGCAAAGGCTCCTCGCTGCTACAAAAAACTGGAATCTTTCCTGTTCCCCAGTGTGCTTTATTTCTTTATAGACAGTATTGATTCTTTCCGCTCGATGATTACCTTCAAATCTTCAATTTTACCCATACTCATGGTCTTGGCATAAATTAAAGTCCTCTTGTTTGATAATCCTGAAGACCATAATAAGCGTACTTGCTAAGTGATGTGGATTTGAAGCGAAGTATTTCTTCTGTCCCTTCAGAAGTGATATATTTGGCCGGCTGAATCAAATTCCTACCTGGTATAGGCAAAGGAAATGTTTGTAACTAGCGTAAGAGCTAGTTAAAAAAAATGCATATTTAGGAATATGTACTTTAATTTTTTCCTTTGAATTAAAATAACTTGAATATGTTCCTGTTGTTTGAACATGTGTTAGCAGTGAGTCATGAGAGTAGGGGGGGTCTCTGGTGAGTCAGGCCCTCTCTCCTTGTTGCTGAGAGAGCAGGGCTGGTGGAAAGAGCAGCATCTGTGATCAGACAAAACCCGGCTTGGAACCCAGCTCTGCCGTTGACTAATTTTATCATTTCCCTTATCTGATCTCATCTAAGCTCCCATTTTCTCAAATGTAAAATGGGAGTAATAATAATAGTTGTCTCCTCCTGTCTACAAATGTATGCAAAGTAAAATAACGTACGTAAAATACCTGCCACAGAAGGGCCTCTATCATGGTCTCCCTTTCCGCCTCCTCTTCCTCTTTTTCCTCCTTCTCCTTCTTTCCTTCAGTCAAATAACCTCACCCAAAGAGCATAAACATTGAGACAAGTGGAGACTTACCCTACAACCTCAGTTGTATAGAAATTCACTTAAGAAAAATCACGGCATTTGGAAAACGGCCTATATATGTATTTGTATTTTCTATATTTTATTTCTATATTTATCTATATGTTGAATACTGGCCAATAATCCAGTATTTTGACATATATGTATTAGAATCTATCTATCTATCTATTGGCCAGCAACTTACATTCTCCGTTCCTCCCTTTCTTCCTCTCTCTCTCAATCTGTCTCTCTCCTAAAGATAAAAGTATATATCGGTATTATCTAAGCTGAGTACCGCCTACTCTCACAAAGCTCTTTTGTGAAGCCCAAGTCACAAAGAATACATCACTCCCTCATTTATTTTACTTAGTTACCTTGGTACAGAATACTAGGATTGGGTGAGGCTTTGCTCATCTCCTTCTACACTCCCTTGGAGAATTTTGGATATACTCGATCCACCTGACACTTGCCTCCCTCCACAGTACAGGATGGGTGGTTGTCCAGTGTCTGCTAACCCCAGAGTGGGCCCAGTCCATTCTATGATGGATTTAGAAAGTCTGTCTTTGTTCTGAGCTGAGCTCCCATCGGCCGTGATCCTGCTTTCTGGAATACTCCAGATTGCAGGTGGCCATCTTCCCTTAAATCACCTCTCCTGGTTCGGCCTTGCTGTTTTCCTCAAGACTCTCTCATATGGCATGGTTTCTTATATATACAGTCTCACTTCTGCATTATAAAACCCTTGTGTGACCCTCTTTGTAACTCTTACAGTCACCAGGATGTCGGCTTGCCATAAGGCAGTGGGCCTCACTTGAGTCTCGCTGGCTGATTAAGAATCATCCCCAGGGAATCAGGGGAGGGAAGAATCATGCCTGTCTCTTGCCATCACAAATAAAGTGTATGAAGGCGAGATTGCCTGTCCTGCTCAGAAGTACATTCCTTTCCCTTTTCTGGTCTGTCCTTTGTGTTGGGTTCTGGCCTTCAGGGGAGCTGTTGAAGCTGAGAGGAGCAAGCCTCTTACACGTGTCTGGTCAACTTTAACTTTGGAGAATAAAACTGTGATTAGAGGAGAAAAGGGGACACAGATACTCACCTTCTTTATGCCAAGCGGGATTGCTCCTTTCTGGTTGTTCTAATCTAGAAATATTTTCATAGAACACGTGAGTCTATCTTTCACATCTCCTAGACATTATGAATGGACCTACTTTTTATTAAATTGAGGACAATGGGATTATCTACCCAAGCAAATTAAGATGCAGAGCTGAAATGTTTTAGTGAAGGACCCAGATTAATAGGATTCTTTGTGTGAATTACCCAAACTAAAGATGAGTTGAATTTTTTTCTCTTCAGCTATTCAGATAATATCAACACTCAAATTCACTTTGTGTGTGATCACGATCTTTCTATTTGAATTAGTTTGAAATCTTCCAATAGAAAGAAACAAGGAAAAAACCCACCACACTCACTGGAGCAAATCAGAAGTCATAATCTCAGTTTTCAATCAAAGATATTATTAAAAAAACCCCATCCATTGGAGGAAAAACGTTGGGGTTGGCATGCAGCTGGTTTTCTGAAGTAACGAAAGGTGGATATTGACATCTTGTAAGTACAAAGGTCCCCTGTCTCATTGACGTCTCCAAACTAGGTTGAAACGTGTAGCTTCGAGTGTGCTTGGACCAGATGAGGAGGAGCCCTCAGCTCACCGAGCAGGGGCCAGGCCAGTCCTTGGGCGCCCAGGCTGTGTTCTCCCTGTCCTTCCAGCCTCCTGCAGCCTCAGCTGTCTCCAGGCTTCTCGCTTACCGACCCTGTCCCCTCTGGCAAGGCACACAGTGCCCACGACTGCTGGAAATAACTGTGGTTGGTGGATGTTGGCAGGTTAGCGTTCCTTTTCCTTATGCAGCACTTCACAGTGTCTAACTTAGAGGCTAGCACCCCTCTTCTTCACAATAACTCTGTCAAGCAGGTATTATAAACTCCTTCTTACAGGTGAGGAAACCGAGGCACAGAGAGCTTAAATAACCAGCTTAAATTCCTGTCCTGGCTTAGTGGATGGGCTCCCGCTTAAGTTGGGATTACTTCTACCTAAACGTGTTTTCTCAGACCCATTGCCATTACTGTGCAATTCAGAAATGCTTACTTTTGCTTTTCGTGATGAGTTTCGGCAATGCTCTGCTTGGTTATTGATGTGTGAAGGGCACCATCACCCTCTATGTTGGTTCTAAAATCTTAGTTTTCTTGCAACATGCAGGTATATTGAAAAAAAATTTGTATGATACTTCAGATTTTTATTAGCTAAATTTTGTATGTGAAATAAATTTTTTTAAAAAGAGGGAGTAGAATCAGTCTAAGTCAAGAAAATCAATATCCATGCAGAAATCTATGAACCTAATGTTCCCAGTTTAACCTCTCTTTAGTAAGGATTAAATTAAGTTCTAGTTGCTATAGAAGAGGGGGACGAGGGACCTGATTGTTAGTGGGAGGCAGGAAACAGCTTCTGAGAAAGGGCTCTGAAGAATGAGAGGGAATCTCTCTGGAAATGTGGGAAGAATCTATGCAACCTGTCGGCCACACTGTGGAAGGCATTCTGTGAACGCCTTCTCGTTAGAGGAGATGCCCACTCCCAAGAGTGCTGCAGATTTGTGAGCAGCGTTGAGGAAATCACACAGCATGGTGAAATAAATAAGAAACATTCAAGTCAGAAAGACTGTTGTTGAAGGAGCACAACGTCAGCAGATAAAGTGTCAGTGCTTGTGCAAATCAAATGAGTGTCAGTGCTCGTGCAGAAACAGTGCAGCTGAAGAGGAGCATCGTTGAATCCCAGGCGCTCTCAGGACCGCTGCTGGCCGAGCTTCACCAGCAATTTCGTGTAACTTGACTTGTCGTTTGCTCTGTCTGTCTGCATAAATACACGTGTAAAGAAATTTTGGCTTTGTGAATTGTATACTGTGTCTACTCCGTGGCAGGATTTGAACTTAGTTCTCATCATCAACATGACTGTGAGTCTTTAAAAAGTCCCGAGTGAAAAGCACCTTTACGTATTTTGGGGGACATTCGGATCAGATGGGCTCAACCCACATTTGAAGTTACTTTCCTGGTGACCAGATTGATCATCAGGTCAGCAAAAACCCTTGCAAAAGGATGACTGAAATAGGACCTCCTTCTTTTGAGAACGTCCCCTTTATGAGAGGAGAGCTCCTCCGTGAAGATTGAATGAGAGATACAGAAGGGAATTTGTATGTCCATGTTGGATCTCCTGGCCTGAGAGAGGAGGCGAATCATGTGTTCCCAATGCAAACCTCAAAACTGGCTTAGCGGAGAGATCGAATCATGAGTGAGGGCTTGAAATATCCAGACCTCAGCCTGAAGCCTCATTCAACGAAAACTGAGCAACCCATAGATTTTTCACTTCTTTTGATGACTGTTCTATTTCTAGGAAGTTAGGAGAAGCGACAATGGGTATTGCTATTGTGAAACCAGTTCAGATCAACAAAGGGAATACTTAGTAACTATAAAAAGCTTGGTGTGAACGAGAATGTCATCTGAGCCATAAAGAAACTTCTGAGCTTAGTAGATTAGGCACATATGAATTTAGAAATTGAATTTTCAAAATATCCTAAAAAGATAGGTGTAAAATCTCGTTTATTTCTTATATGGGCTTCCCTTCTATCACTTTCTGCTTTGCTTTCTGGAAACTTCTCTATATCCTCAAATAAAAGGTATAAACAATAACAACAACAACAAAAACATGAAAAGCAAAAAATAGAGAACTGCTCAATTCCTGTTTTCTACTTAAATTTTTTTTTCAGGGATGAGAATCTTCTTGGAAATGGTAGGACTGACTATCATAAAAGGGACCCAACATTAGATCAAGGATTGTAAAAGTGAGCCTGTCATGGCTTAAAAGTTTTAAGTCTTTCACCCAAATGGATTGTATCTTAGGAGAAACTTATAGATATAAAATTTTTTATATATATAAAAAACTTAGATATTCAACTGCAGCAGCACTGTCAGAAACCTCTGGGGGATCCTGGAGCATGATCCAGGGAACAAATAGTAAAGCTGAAATTTTCAAAAGAGAGAAATCAGAACTATGTTCCCTAAATGTTGAGCTCAAATGTAGAGTAGGCACGATTTAGAACACATGTTTAGACCATTATTTCTAAAGGGGAGTTTTTGAGTGCTCCAAGTCAGGAGCAGTGATCGCGAAGATTCAGCGCTGGGTTATTAAGAACGTCATGTCACACTAACTTCCTATCTTTGTTCTTCGGGTTATGAAGGAACGTTTGCGGTATATTTGGGTGTCAGCAAGTGTTCTGTATCTTCCTCTTTTGAGTGGACTGGCTGGTAATATTGTTAGATGGATTGATAACTGTCTGCATGCTCAGATTCCTTCTGTCCCAGCCTGGGAGATGTTTTGTCATGAATCTGGATGTTAGTGGCATGCTTATCAAATCTGTGAGTGACACGTAGAAGGATAGTTAAAATCCTAAATGACAATATCTGTTGTTAAAAAAAAAAAAGAAAAGAAAATATTAGGTAAGTGGCAAGATGGCTTCAATAGAAAAAAAGTGAAACTCAGATTCTACTCTGGCCTACCCCTCCCCACCTACAATTACAAATTACAGGGTATTAGTGATCAATTTTAGCAATAGCACGTGTGATAGACTTACTATTTTCAGTTGGCTGAGAGCTTAATAATGGCAGAACTAATGAGATACAGGTTTTTAAAGGCTATTGCAACATTGGTACCCCAATATCTAGAAGCACAGAAGTTCAGCTAATAGAAGTGTGGTGTCCAGAACAAGGGAGCTGGCTCATGGACTCATCTTTCCTGTGTTGGTCAGGCCAAATCTAGAGAGCTCCATACAGTTTTGAACACTATATATATATATATATATATATATATATATATATATATATATATATATATATATATAAAATTTTTTTTTTTTTGGTGAGAAAGACTGGCTCTGAGCTAACATCTGTTGCCAATCCTCCTCCTTTTGCTGAGGAAGATTGGCTCTGAGCTAACATCTGTGCCCATCTTTCTCTATTTTGTATATGGGACGCTGCCACAGCATGGCTGGGTAAGTGGTACGTAGGTCCACACCTGGGATTTGAACCTGAGAACCCCGGGCAGCCAAAGCAGAGAGCGCGAACTTAACCACTACGCCACCAGACTGATCCCCTGAACACTATATTTTAAGAGTAACACTGATAAGCAGATGTGTGTGTTTGAAACGACTGAGGAATATAGATGTTTAACCAAGAGGAGAGAAGACATTTGCGTATGTGTCCCTGTGCATGTGTATTGTGTGTCATGATGTCTGGTTTTAAATGAAGGAAGAGGCTGTGCACTGGAAATATGCTGTGTGATTCCAGGAACATTCAGGTTGTGGCTCAAATGTCACCTTCTCAGATGCTCAGAGGAGCCTTTTATGACTCCTTACAGAAAGCAGCCCCTCCTCCCAGGCACCCACTATCTCATTATCCTGTTTAATTTCCTCTATAACCCTTAACATTAGTTAAAATTTTTCTTCAT
This sequence comes from Ceratotherium simum simum, assembly GCF_057802395.1. Classification (NCBI taxonomy): domain Eukaryota; kingdom Metazoa; phylum Chordata; class Mammalia; order Perissodactyla; family Rhinocerotidae; genus Ceratotherium; species Ceratotherium simum. The sequence continues at coordinate 24,559,416 of NC_141930.1, read as the reverse complement.
TTGTTTTCTGATTGTGTTTTCTGTCTTTATCCACTAAAATACAATCTCCATGAGGCAAAGGCCTTTCTCTCTTGTTCAATGCTGTATCCTGGGTACGTAAGCCAACATATAGAACAGAGTAGGTACCTAATGAATAATAGCTGGAAGGAAGGAAGAAAGAAATGAAAGAAGGAAGGAGGAAGGAAGGAAGGAAGGAAGGAAGGAAGGAAGGAAGGACATATGAATGGATTTCAATGGGCAAAAGTAAAAGTAGTGAACAGAATTACGAGGAGACTAATTTTAATTTAATGGGAAGTGGGATGTTCCAACAATTGCAGTTGTCTTGTGTTGGAACCAGTTCTTTCTGGAGACAGCTCCCTGTGACTTGATATCTTCAGAGAGAATACTGTAGCCCAGGACTAGAAGAAGAAATGAATTAAATGACCTCTACCATTTATTCTGACCTTGAGATTAAGCTAAAAATATATTTTACATTTAAAATTTCTCCTCCTCTTGAGGAATTCAGCGTTCTGTGATGCTGACCAAGCCTTATCAGCTTAAACCATGTGGCTTTCATCCTCTGGCTATTAAGGAAGCAGCGGGAAGAGGTGAGAACGTGACCGTGTTCAGAGTCTGTGACTGTCACGCTTCTAAAAATGCTACTTCTGAGGAGCCTTGGGAAAGTCACTTTTCACTTTTTGTTTCAGTCTTATCATTTGAGGAAGGTGAATAGTAATATACCTTTCTTATAGACAGGTAGTGAGACCCAACTAAATAGTTCAAAAGTATTCCTGTGATCCTCAGACAAAAGGCATCTGATAAAAGCCACCATCTCTCTAAAGACACATCTGCGGTAAATGTCCCCACCACAGCACCTGACCTCCAGAGCACACACGTGTGTGTGTGTGTGTGTGTGAGACTCTCCTGTGAGTGGATGAACTAACCAAGGCCGGAAGTACTTTGTCGGTGAGATGGGAACCCTTGAAAGACATGGCTTACCTTCCTGAGTCCCAGTTTCACTATTCTCAAGGCCCAAGAATGCTTCATTTCTGGTCCAGCAAGACAAAGCTTTGAGCTTGCCAAAGGAAAGTGGCACAGAGTTGGGTCATGGCGCTTAGTACTTCCTGAGGTGGCCCAGGCGTTCCAGCGGCCCTTGGTGCCTTTGCTGTTCCTTTCCACGTTTCTCGAAGCTTGGTCTCCTGAGGCCACGTGCTAGGGGAGAGCCGCCTTTTTTGCGCGCTGTGCCCCGTTGTTTCTCTGGGGTGTGTCATGTGGGAAGCCTGCTTTTGCTTCTATTCCTCCCCTCTCATGCACTCACCTCCCTCCCAGGGAGGGTCAGCGCTGGGAGCCTGCTCTGTGTCTCCCCTTATAGACTTCCAGTCCAGCAGGGCTTCCTCAAACGCTTGGTGAGGCCGTAGGTTGCTCTGCCCCAGGGATCCCTGGCTGGAGTGGGAATCTGCTGTGCTTGTCTAGGCGACATCTGACCTTTGGAATATCATGACTGACACTTCTTTCCCTGTGGTTCCGCCAGAAGTCCCAGCCACAGTATTCTGCCTTGCTCCCTCACTCCTCAGAGCTACAAAGAGGTGACTCAGACAGGGCCAGTGGGGCTGGTCCCTGGAGCTGATATGCAGAGTTTGAGGATGTTGAATTCTCTTTTTGTGGAGGTCAATACGCTGGGAGGAGGGGAACCTGGGGCTGCTGAAAGCCATCTTTCCTGGCCACGAGTGAAAAGCCATCTGCAGCAGGAGAGAGGGAGGCAAACCCATAAAGGAAGGCAGAATGGAGAAAGGGAGCCAGAGAGACCTGGGTGATTTTACAGGAGCCCTGGATAAGCCAGGACGTAACTTCTCAGCTGTGGGAGCCAATACATTTCCAGACTATGTTTGAGCAAATTAGATGTCTGTTCCTTGCAATGAAAAAAATCCTGACTAATGCACTGGCTCCCAGTGGTTAGAGGAACACAAACCCTGGAATGTACAGGTAGGCAACAGGGAGTCAATGTAGAGGTGGACAGGAGTAAGAGCTGGGCTTCAGAAATGTTAGTGTCGCAGCTTGAGTGAGTTAGAAAGCTAGGTTCTAAAGTCAGGGGCTATTCAGAGGCTGTTGTAACAAACCAGAAAATGGAAGGGGGCAGAATGATGAAACTAATATTTATTAGACGTTTCCTGGCTCTGGACCCTGGGCTGTATTCTTTACTACATTATCTTGTTCAGCCTCAATCCTATGAAGTAGATATTTTCCCCATTTTACTGATGAGAAAACTGAAGCTTAGAGGAGTTGTTACTCTTTCAAGAACCCACACCTAGAAAGAGACAGAGCCTTTATTGGAGTTGAGATCAGCCTTATTTTGAAGTTGTTACTCCTTCTAGTATCCTGCAAACTTCTCTAAGTGAGAGATTAGGGCCTTAAAAAGGGCTGTGTGTGCCTGTGAAAAGATGGGACACGTGTGGGGGTGGGGAGCAGGGAGTGAGGGGGAGCACCAGGGCCCCCAGGGGGCAGCCTTTCATAGGAGCAGGGGAAGGTGATGTGTCCTGTGATGGATACTAGAGTTTGAGGTGCCCTTTGATGGTTCCCTGCTGTGGCCTCAGCGCCTCCTGCAGGGCCTGGCATGTAACAAGTGGTCCACAAATATTTCCTGAAAGGAGTAGCTTCCATTTCTTGTGTTTTTCCCTCACAAAGAGTGATCCACTTGAATATAAGGCCCATTCCTCGCTGATTTTCAGATCCGAGGTCTTTAGGGTCCTAGTTTATTAAAGTTGAAGGAATGAGTTCATGAGCTTTCAGAGGAGGGCAGCCGATTCAGATGAGCATCCCACACTCTGCTCTCCCCCTCTGCCTGTGGGTGGGCCTGGGGAGGAGGATAGTTCACCCAGTTCCCCCACTGTCTTCCCTTTCCTGTTTCTTCTTCTATTGGTTGGTGTGGGGCTAAGATTATCTTTAGATATCTGCAAATGGTGAACATTAAAACTAAGAATAATTAGTAATAATCACCAAAGTATTTTCTCTATGCATAGTGCAAGTGAATTTTCAAAACTGGCAGTAACAAATTCAGTACTCAAACCACCCCAAATAAGCACTTGAAATGGATAGATTTGCATTTTAGAAATGTTATTTCAAATGCTTCAAAATGGACTTTTTGATGCCTAATCAGGAAGCTGCAATTCAAATTTGAAATCTCAATGTTTGGGGAAAGCAGTGGGGACGCTGTGCCAAATGGCTGCCTTCTGAGGCTTGTTGAAAATGTTTAGAAGTTAGATGAAAGAAATGGCTCTCCCAGATGGTGGCTGCATGCGAGAGATTCCTCCAAGGTCGGAGGCTGTAAAGAGAAATCGGAGGGCTGTTGTGTTGTTGTCGGTAGCTGGCAAGGTAGACATGAAAATAAAACCCTCTAATAATAAGACTAAAAGCAAACCGGAGAGCCTGTTGGTGCCACAGTGGGGGAGCTGAGAGATACTGCTACCGAGACGCAGCCTGTGCCGAGGGTCCGCCCTGGGGAAGGTGCCCCGTGGTCTCCGGTTTCTTAAAGGAGACTGGGGCTGAGTGCTGGACCCCTACCTCGTGTTTGTTATGCATCTGTTCCTGCAACACACGGTTCCACGCTTGTCCTGGGTTTTGGGTTGTCTCAAGGATACTGAAGGAAGGGGTGAACTTCGGTCACCTGGCAGGGTCCTGAAACTGGTGTCCTGGGGGCATTTTCATAAAAATTGCACCAATAGTTTAGATGGAGCTTAGACTTGGAAAAATAACTAGTGCTTTCAAGGTGTTTTATAAGTCATCTTTTAGCTAGAGCCCTAGGTTTTTAAGAGTGAATATCCGGGGAGCTGGGAAAAAAGTCTATAAATCAGATACGAATTTATTTCTTCTCTACAAAGAAAAGAAAGCAAAAAGGGAAACACAAAGCAGCAATTACAAGAGGCTCAGCACTGTCCCTGCTGTTGTCGCCTCTTTCCTATGGTCTGGTCTTTCTCTCCCTTTAGCGTTCTCTACTATTCACAATATTAACTTGAAACCTGAGTTGTTTCTTTTCCTAGTGGAGCATGTCATTTTATTTTTTAGGTAGGCAGAAATTGATTTTTGTCTGTTCTGAATGAAGCTAAAATGAAAGTGGCTCTATTCAACAGCACAATCAAATTCAATGGAGGTACTACCTTTTCTCTGCCGAACATTCCCATTCAAAAATCAGAAACAACCATGTCATCATTCTGGCTAAAGCTTATAAGGGCACTATATCATTTTTGTGGGGGAGGGGGGAGTCATTTGTTTTAACATGTATTTTGATCTGACAGAAAACAAAATGAAAAAAATAAATCCAAAGTTACACTGAGGAGTTGGCTGTGGAATCTAGAGCGCGTCATGGTTAGGAACAGACGTTGAAACTTGACAGTCTTTTGCTCAAATTCAGGACTAATTAGCCCTGCGGCCATGAACAGGTGATTGCATCTCCCTGAGCCTCTGTTTCTTTATCTAGAGGATAATAATAATAAAACTTCTCTCATATGGTGGTTGTGGGAATTCAAGGAGATACTGCCTGTAAAGTTCTTAGCACAGTGCATGGCGCAGAGTAACGCTCAGCAAATTTTGGCTGATGTTGTTCATTATTTCCTTGGAAATTCAGTTATGGAGGAAGGAAAAAGAACGTGAAAAACAGAGAAAACGTGGGCTGTCCAGTCCTGCTGATGCCAATTACGCTCAAGTCCATTAAAGGAGCTTGGTAGGATGATGGAGGTAAATGGTACATGAAGTGCGGGGTAGGACACATGTGGGATTGCACTGGTGCTTGGACAGTAGAGGAGAGTCGTTGGCTCCAGGATTGTGGCCTGAGCAGCACCACACAGATGTTGTCAGAAACAGGAAATAAAGATTTTTGAACAAACCTCACCTTAAGTATGTGAGGGCTAAATATATACTGTGGATTGGGTGTTGGGTGTTGTATATTCAGAAAGGTCACCAGGACCCACACAGAACCTCAGCATTGTCCTGGTCATTTATAAGTGTCTACAAGGACTGTTTCTCCACTGCAGGATTTTCTGCACTGTTGACAAAACTAGACAAAACTAAACAAAACACACACACACACTTGAAAATAACCCTATTTACCCACAGATACTTCCTCTCTGCTGAACCAGCCAAAGACATGGCCACTACCACTTAGTCTTATAATATCTTAGAAAGCTTTTAGGGGGCCGGCCCCATGGCATAGCAGTTTAGTGCGCGCCCGCCACTGCTGGCGGCCCAGGTTCAGATGGCGGGCACGCACTGATGCAGCGTCCCATATAAAGTGGAGGAAGATAGGCACAGATGTTAGCCCAGGGCCAGTCTTCCTCAGAAAAAACAGGAAGATTGGCATGAATGTTAGCTCAGGGCTGATCTTCCTCACAAAAAAAAAAAATAAAAGAGAGAAAGCTTTTAAAGAGGGAAATTATTCATGACTCTGTTAAACTGGTAAGGCAGGCTTTACTCAAGACCACTGTGATAGGTTTAGGGACTACTGCAATGAAGTTTTGCAATAGGGGAGAGAGATCAGGCTCAACTCCAACCACAAGGGAAAGTAAGAATTTGTAGTCAAAGAGCAGAGAGTGTGTGGTGGTGTCAGTGGATGGGAAATTACTAAGAGGAAACACTGTAGGTAAAGGGGGATTTTGACTAAACCAACTTGACAGAATTCCAGCTAAAACTGAGGTTTTGAGGATATGCTCAAGGTCAGGGCCTAGTTGAAACAGCTCAGAGGAGCCTGACTAGAGATGGGTCAAGGAGAGAATCTTTGTCAAAGGTAACACCAGGAATCCATGCTTCCCTCACTGAAATCCTCTCGTGCTTTGGGGTGAAGTGGTGATTGGCCATCTAATGGTGATTATTCAACTGTTCTGTAGACATTAATTTACGTTACATCCCTAGGAACATTCTCCTTATTTTATTTTATTTATTTATTTATTTATTTATTTATTTATTTATTTATTTATTTATTTTTTAATTTTTTGTTTATTGCAGTAACATTGGTTTATAACATTGTAAAAATTTCAGGTGTACATCATTGTACTTCTATTTCTGCATAGATTACATCATGTTCACCACCAAAATACTAATTACAACCCATCACCACACACATGTACCGAATTATCCCTTTCACCCTCCTCCCTCCCTCCTTCCCCTCTGGTAACCACCAATCCAATCTCTGTCCCTATGTGTTTGTTTATTGTTGTTATTATCTACTACTGAATGAAGGAAATCATGCGGTATTTGACCTTCTCCCTCTGACTTATTTCACTTTGCATTATACCCTCAATGACCATCCATGATGTCACAAATGGCTGGATTTCATCATTTCTTATGGCTGAGTAGTATTCCATTGTGTATATATACCACAGCTTCTTTATCCATTCGTCCCTTGATGGGCACTTAGGTTGCTTCCAAGTCTTGGCTATTGTGAATAACGCTGCAATGAACACATGGGTGCATGTACCTTTACAAATTGGTGTTTTCAAGTTCTTTGGATAAATACCCAGCAGTGGGATGGCTGGATCATATGGTAGTTCTATCCTTGATTTTTTGAGGAATCTCCATACTGTTTTCCATAGTGGCTGCACCAGTTTGCACTCCCACCAGCAGTGTATGAGAGTTCCCTTCTCTCCACATCCTCTCCAACACATGTTGTTTCCTGTCTTGTTAATTATAGCCATTCTGACGGGCGTCAGGTGATATCTCATTGTAGTTTTGATTTGCATTTCCCTGATAGTTAATGATTTTGAACATCTTTTCTTGTGTCTGTTGGCCATCTGTATATCTTCTCTGGAGAAATGTCTGTTCAGGTCCTTTGCCCATTTTTTAATTGGGTTGGTAGTTTTTTTGTTGGTAAGATGCATGAGTTCTTTATATATTTTGGAGATTAAGCCCTTATCAGAAGTATGGTTTGCAAATATCTTCTCCCAATTGTTAGGTTGTCTTTTCGTTTTGTTGATGGTTTCCTTTGCTGTGCAGAAGCTTTTTAGTTTGATGTAGTCCCATTTGTTTATTTTTTCTATTGTTTCTCTTGCCCGGTCAGACATGGTGTTTGAGAAGATGTTGCTAAGACTGACGTCGAAGAGCGTACTGCCTATGTTTTCTTCTAGAAGTTTCACAGTTTCAGGGCTTACATTCAAGTCTTTAATCCATTTTGAGTTAATTTTTGTGTATGGTGTAAGGTAAGGGTCTACTTTCATTTTTTTGCATATGGCTATCCAGTTTTCCCAACACCATTTGTTGAAGAGACTTTCTTTTCCCCATTGCATGTTCTTGGCTCCTTTGTCAAAGATTAGCTGTCCATAGATATGTGGGTTTATTTCTGGGCTTTCGATTCTATTCCATTGATCTGTGTGTCTGTTTTTGTGCCAGTACCATGCTGTTTTGGTTACTATAGCTTTGTAGTATATTTTGAAATCAGGGAGTGTGATACCTCCAGCTTTGTTCTTTTTTCTCAGGATTCCTTTAGCTATTCGGGGTCTTTTGTTGTTCCATATAAATTTTAGGCTTCTTTGTTCTATTTCTGTGAAAAATGTTGTTGGAACTTGGATGGGGATTGCATTGAATCTATAGATGGCTTTAGGAAGTATGGACATCTTAACTATGTTAATTCTTCCAATCCAAGAGCACGGAATATCTTTCCATTTCTTTGTGTCTTCTTCAATTTCTTTCAGAAATGTTTTATAGTTTTCGGTGTACAGATCTTTCACCTCTTTGGTTAAGTTTATTCCTAGGTATTTTATTCTTTTTGTTGCAATTGTAAATGGGATGGTATTCTTAATTTCTCTTTCTGCTACTTCGTTGTTAGTGTACAGAAATGCAACTGATTTTTGTATGTTGATTTTGTATCCTGCAACTTTACCATATTCATTTATTACTTCTAAAAGTTTTCTGGTGGATTCTTTAGGGTTTTCTATATATAAAATCATGTCATCTGCAAATAGTGACAGTTTCACTTCTTCCTTTCCAATTTGGATCCCTTTTATTTCTTTCTCTTGCCTGATTGCTCTGGCTAGGACTTCCAGTACTATGTTAAATAGGAGTGGGCATCCTTGTCTGGTTCCTGTTCTTAGAGGGATGGCTTTCAGTTTTTCACCATTGAGGATGATATTAGCTGTGGGTTTCTCATATATGGTCTTTATTATGTTGAGGTACTTTCCTTCTATCCCCATTTTATTCAGAGTTTTTATCATAAATGGATGCTGTATCTTGGCAAATGCTTTCTCTGCATGTATTGAGATGATCATGTGATTTTTATTCTTCATTTTATTAATGTGGTGTATTACGTTGATTGATTTGCGAATGTTAAACCATCCCTGCATCCCTGGAATAAATCCCACTTGATCATGGTGTATAATCTTTTTAACGTATTGTTGTATGCGATTTGCTAGTATTTTATTGAGGATTTTTGCATCGATGTTCATCAGTGATATTGGCCTGTAATTTTCTTTTTTTGTGTTGTCCTTGTCTGGTTTTGGTATCAGGGTAATGTCAGCTTCGTAGAATGAGTTAGGGAGCTTCCCCCCCACCTCAATTTTTTGGAAGAGTTTGAGAAGGATAGGTATTAAGTCTTCTTTGAATGTTTGGTAGAATTCACCAGGGAAGCCGTCTGGTCCTGGACTTTTACTTTTGGGGAGGTTTGTGATTACTGTTTCGATCTCCTTACTGGTGATTGGTCTATTCAAATTCTCTACTTCTTCTTGATCCAGTTTTGGAAGGTTGTATGATTCTAAGAATTTATCCATTTCTTCCAGATTGTCGAATTGGTTGGCATATAGCTTTTCATAGTATTCTCTTATAATCTTTTGTATTTCTGAGGTGTCTGTTGTAACCTCTCCTCTTTCATTTCTGATTTTACTTATTTGTGCCTTCTCTCTTTTTTTCTTGGTGAGTCTAGCTAAAGGTTTGTCAATTTTGTTGATTTTTTCAAAGAACCAGCTCTTGGTTTTATTAATTTTTTCTATTGTTTTTTTGGTCTCTATTTCATTTATTTCTGCTCTGATTTTTATTATTTCCCTTCTTCTACTGATTTTGGGCTTTGTTTGTTCTTCTTTTTCCAGTTCCTTCAGGTGCATTGTTAGATTGTTTATTTGAGATTTTTCTTGTTTGTTGAGATAGGCCTGTATCACTATAAACTTCCCTCTTAGAACCGCTTTTGCTGTATCCCATAAATTCTGGCATGTCGTATTTTCATTTTCATTTGTCTCCAGGTATTTTTTGATTTCTTCTTTGATTTCTTCGTTAACCCAGTCGTTGTTCAGTAGCATTTTGTTTAATCTCCACGTATTTGTGGCTTTTCTGATTTTCTTCCTATAGTTGATTTCTAGTTTCATACCTTTGTGGTCAGAAAAGATGCTTGGTATTATTTCAATCTTCTTAAATTTATGGAGACTTGTTTTGTGGCCTAATATGTGATCAATCCTGGAGAACGTTCCATGTGCCTTTGAAAAGAACGTGTATTCTTCGGTTTTTGGATGGAATGCTCTGTATATATCTACTAGGTCCATCTGTTGTAGTATGTCGTTTAAGGCCAATGTTTCCTTATTGATCTTCTGTTTGGATGATCTATCCGTTGGTGTAAGTGGAGTGTTAAAGTCCCCTACTATTATTGTGTTACTGTCTATTTCTGTTTTTATGTCTGTTAATAATTGCTTTATATATTTAGGTGCACCTACATTGGGTGCGTAGATATTTACAAGTGTTATATCCTCTTGTTGGATTGTTCCCTTGATCATTATGTAATGCCCTTCTTTGTCTCGTTTTACAGTTTTTGTTTTAAAGTCTATTTTGTCTGATATGAGTACTGCTACCCCAGCTTTCTTTTCATTGCCATTTGCGTAGAGTATCTTTTTCCATCCCTTCACTTTCAGTTTGTGAGTGTCTTTAGGTCTGAAGTGTGTCTCTTGTATGCAGCATATATATGGGTCTTGTTTTTATCCAGTCAGCCACCCTATGCCTTTTAATTGGAGCATTTAGTCCATTGATGTTTAAAGTAGCTATTGATAAGTATGTACTTACTGCCATTTTTAACTTTTTTTTTCTCAATGTTTTAGTAGTCCTTCTCTGTTCCTTTCTTCTTCTATACAGAATTGATGGTCACTTTAGTTTGACCTCTGTCTGAAAGCTGTACTCTTTAACTCCCCTCCTCCCTCATGTTTTTGATATCATATCTAACCTCTTTGTTGTGCATTTGTATCCATTACGTTCTAATCATGGAAATAGATAATTTTTCCTATTTGTGGTCTTTTCTTTTCCCCTTAAATCAGTCCCTTTAACATTTCTTGTAGCACTGGTTTCTTGGTGACAAACTCCTTTAATTTTTGCTTATCTGGGAAAATTTTGATCTCTCCTTCCATTTTGAATGATAACCTTGCTGGGTAGAGTATTCTTGGCTGTAAGTTTTTTCCTTTTAGCACTTTAAACATATTGTGCCATTCTCTTCTAGCCTGTAAGGTTTCTGCAGAGAAGTCAGCTGATAGCCTTATGGGGTTTCCTTTGTACGTAACTTGACATTCTCTTGCGGCTTTTAGGATTCTCTCTTTATCTTTAATTCTGGACATTTTGATTATGATGTGTCTTGGTGTGGGCCTCTTTGGTTTTATTTTGTTTGGGGCTCTCTGTGCTTCCTGTACCTGGATGTCTGTTTCCTTCCTTAGGTTAGGGAAGTTTTCATCTATTATTTCTTGAAATAGATTCTCTGACCCCTTGTCTCGCTCTTCTCCTTCCGGGACACCTATAACACGGATGTTAGTGTGCTTGATGTTGTCCCAGAGGTCCCTTAGACTGTCCTCAGTCTTTTTAATTCTTTTCTCTTTTACCTGTTCACCTCGGGTAATTTCTTCTAGTCTTTCATCCAGCTCACAGATCCGTTCTTCTGTATCCTCTACTCTGCTTTTGAGTCCCTCTAGTGAATTTTTCATTTCCAGTATTGTATTCTTCATTTCTGATTGGTTCTTTTTTATATCTTCCATTTCTTTGTTGACATTCTCACTGAGTTCATCTATTCTTCTCCCCAGATCAGTGAGCATCCTTAACACTCTTAGTTTGAACTCTCTGTCGGGTAAGTTGCTCATTTCTGTTTCACTTAGTTCCTTTTCTGGGGTTTTGTCCTGTTCCCTTACTTGGAATGTATTCCTTTGCCTCCTCATTTTGCCTCTTTCCCTGTGCTTGTGTCTACGTATTAGGTAGGTCAGCTACGTCTCCTGCTCTTGGATAGGTGACCTTATGTAATTGATGGCTTAGGAGGCTTCCAGTGTGCTTCCCTCAGTTCTCAATGTTCCAGGGGTGACCCCTATGTGGGCTACGTGTATCCTTCTGCTGTGGCCTGTTTGCTCTCCCTGTAGGCGCCCAGGGAGGCTGAGTTATGCTCCTGGCCAGCTGTTGTAATGCTCAACTGCTTGTAGTTGTTGTGGGCCCTTCAGTCTCTTTATGAGGTGTGGGGAGCCCCAGCAGAGTTGGCTGCAAGTTCTAATACCACATTTGTGTTGCAGTATTTCTTTTAAGTGAGTAGGCCCCCAGCATGGCAGGTTGTTAGGCTCAGGGCCTTACAATTGCTGTAAGCCTCTAGCCTATTAGGTCTCTTGTCAGCTCCCCGAGGATTGCAGCTGGGTGGGGCTGGCCTCAGGCACAGGAGCAACCAATTGTTTCAGGTTTTGGAAGGTGGAGCAAACCTCCTATGTGGGTCTTTGAGAAGTACAAGTCTTCTGCGGCTGAGAAGCCCTGCAGCCCACAAGTCCACACACACAGTCAACACAGTCCTGCCCTGTGTGAGTGCCCCGACCTCCCCAAGCGGACCCAGTCTCTCCACGGCAGGAGCCCCACACACTCTGCCACCGCCCCACACTCTCCACCCGCTCCTTGTGCACACCCTGCCCTGCTCAAGTCGGCTCAGTTGCCAGGCTGCAGAGAATAGTCACCAATCTATGCAGGCCCACAAGTTGCCTGAGGGCTTGTTGTTGGGTGGGGCCAGTCTCTAGGGTGGGCTACCTGCCCTGGCTGAGCTGGATTAAATCAGTGCTCTAGCGGGTGGGGCAGACCCTGGGCTAGCAGGCCTCAAGGAGAACTCCAATGGCGTCTGTGTCAGCATGCTCACACCAGGCCACAACAATGGCTGCCGCCAATGTCCTAGTCCCTGGAGAGGTCTCACCCCTCACCGAGATGCACTCAGGGCCTATTAGGTGAGTCTCTTGTCACCAAAGCACTGTGCACCTTTCTTTCTGGTGATTTTAGGGTGCTTCCTGAAACGGGTGAATTTGCGCGCGGGCCCTGTAGGAGCCAGTTTTAGTTTCTTTGTGAACTGGGTTTTCTGGGGGTGCTCCCCAGTGTTTTAGTAGCAGGCACAGTCAGATATTATGCCGCTGGTCTCGATTGTGCTGGGTCCACCTTATGCCCACAGCGGGGGCGCTCCCGACTCAGGGCCCCGCGCCTCCAGGGAGGCTGTGTACCTGTGCGCTGCTCCCGGCGGCCGTGAAGCTGGTGGTTTGTGGAGGCGGCGTTTTTCCTCTCCAGAAGGGAGTCTCTGCCTCTTCCACCTCAGTTAGGATTGTCCGTTGTTGCAGGAGTTCCTCTCATCCAGTTTTCAGTTCTGTCTCAGGGGTAATTTTTCCACGAGTAGTTGTAAATTGGCTGTGTCCACGGGAGGAGGTGAGTTCAGAGTCTGCTTACGCTGCCATCTTGACTCCTCTCCCATTCTCCTTATTTTAGAACAACACTTTCAGCAAAGTTTTCGAAAGTCAGTACAATTTAAAGAGGGTGTCTGTCTGTGTGTTTTGTTTGCTTTTGAGTTCCTTTTCTGACCATTTCCAAGCACTCAATTTATATGTACAAGGCCCCTACACTATGACTTTGACAAGGATAATAGGAAGGAAGACTTTCCAACAAAACTTCAGAGAGACATAACTACCATGGATTTTTTTTAATACTATTAAAATGTCAGCTTCCCTATGATAAAAATCACTTTAGAATTTATGAAGGGGAAATAGGAAAGTGAAAATTGGTCAGGCTACTTAGTCCTTAATTCTGATTTAGGTCAGCAATAATACTCTCTATATATCTGTTCAGTGCCCTAGCACTGATGAGGTTTCCAAGCAATGTTCTAGAAATGGGAGTAAATTACTGTATTTTGGATCAAGAGGCCCCACAGGGCAGAGCTCTCTGAAGCACCTAGGACAATTCTTCCTTCAGTCAGGGAGGAAAACAATGAAGGAGGACTCCATACTTCGTAAATGCCAATGCTCTTTTGATTTACTTTTCCTTAGGTTTTCTCCTTCTTTTAACATCAGAGAGCTTGAAAAACTGGCATGAGAATCAGCCTTCAGGTAGAAATGTTTCCCAGTTTATGCCAATCCCTTCCCCAGGTGGAACACTCCTGGAGTTCTTTCATTGCTAGTATCTTCTGTTTGAGGGCAGCTCTTGCTCTGGACTCATAGCAGAGCTAGCATGGTCCTTGTGTATGTGGTAGAATAGGTTTCTCTGTGCCTTTTGTTCACCCACTTCATACCTCCACAACCTTACCCCCTGATAGGGAGGGGCTCTTTTTTGCATGAACACTCAAAGTAGTGCTAAGTCCACACATATGCATTCAAATGATTTTTAACGAAGGCACCAAAGTAATTTAACAGGGAAAGGAAAATCTATTCAGCTAATTGTGTTGGGAAAACTGGATATCCATATAGAAAAATAAAGAACCTTGACTTACTCATACCATACATGAAAATCAACTGAAGATGGATCACAGACCTAACTGAAAAAAATAAAATGATAAAGCTGTTAAAATAAAACATAGAGACATCTTCACAACCTTGAGGTGGGTACATATTTCCTAGAGAGGACATAAAACCCACAAACCATAAAAGAATGAACATTAATAAATTAGGCCATCAAAATTAAAAACTCCTGTGCATTAAAAAACATCATCAAGAAAATTGATAGGCAATTCACAGACTGGGAAAAATAATTCACAACACATGTGTATAACAAATGGCTTGCATCTAGTATATAAAGAACTCCTGCAACTCAATAATAAAAAAGACAACCAAAGAAAAAATGGACAAACGACTTAAACACATCACAAAAGATGATAGTGAAATGGCAGTAAGCACATGAAGAAGCACACAACATCCTTCCGGAAATGCAAATTAAAATCACAATGAGAGACTGATGCACCCCTACAGGGATGGCTAAAATGAGTGGTAATGTGGGCAATTGAAACTCTCATACATTGCTAGTGGGAGCGTACAATGGTACATCCTGTTTGTCAGTCTTTTTTTTTTTTTTTTTTTTTTAAAGATTTTATTTATTTATTTTTTCCCCCCAAAGCCCCAGTAGATAGTTGTGTGTCATAGCTGCACATCCTTCTAGTTGCTGTATGTGGGACGCGGCCTCAGCATGGCCGGAGAAGCAGCGCGTCGGTGTGCGCCCGGGATCCGAACCCGGGTCGCCAGCAGTGGAGCGCGCTCACTTAACCACCAAGCCACGGGGCCGGCCCCTGTTTGTCAGTCTTAAAAGTTAAACATACATCTCTTGTATGTCCTAAGTATTTATCCAAGAGAAATGAAAACAACATGTGCAAGAATGTTTAGAGCAGCTTTATATATAATAGCCCCAAACTGGAATCATCCTTCATGCCCATCAATGGAATGGATAAACAAACTGAGGTACATCTATCCAGAGAAATATTACTCAGCAATAAAAAGGAAGGAACTATCAATATATATAACAACATATAAATGCATCTCAAAAACATTATGCTGAGTGAAAGAAGCCAGACTGTTATCACCCAAAAGGGGGGCTCTTCTGCCCACCGCCAGATGTGCCAAGAGTCAAGGGGCAAGGTGATAGGAGAGAAAGGACTTTTTATTACGGCTTGCTAGCAAGAGGGAAGATGGTCGACTAATGTCCGAAAAAAAAACATCTTACAGAACAAAGACTACAGGCCAATTATATACGGGGCTGGTCTCCAGGCGGGGGAAGCAGCTGGTCTCTGGGTGGGGGCATCCATCTGATCTCTGGGTGGAGGCATATATCTGGTCTCAGTTCCTGATAGTCTTTTGTTTTACTGATATGCATCGGAGACCAGAGCAATGCCATATACCCGGATCTTTCAGTTGTCATTGATGACTTGATGATGGCTGTCAGCATAGACTCTCTGCCCAGGGGTGATCACATTCCTAAGAAACTCAAAAGAACAAATTTGTGGACTTATTGCAGCTGGGAGGGGCCATAAAATCCACAGAGCACATCTGGGCTAGTTAATCAGAGGTCATTCAAAGTTACAATATGGTTTCTTTCCTACAATATGGCTTCCCTTATGTCAACCTTGTGTTGAGCTGGTACCAAGACCTCCCCACTCACTAAAACCTACATGTATGATTCTACTTATATAAAGTTCTAAGTGAAGCAAGCTATGTTATGGTGGTGGAAGTCAAATCAGTGGTTACTTCTGGGGAATAGGAATTGAGTGGGAAGGGGTGGAGAGACTTGCTGGGCACCTATCTTTTTTTTTTTGTGAGGAAGATCAGCCCTGAGCTAACATCCATGCTAATCCTCCTATTTTTGCTGAGAAAGACCGGCTCTGAGCTAACATCTATTGCCAATCCTCCTCCTTTTTTTCCCCAAAGCCCCAGTAGATAGTTGTATGTCAGTTGCACATCCTTCTAGTTGCTGTATGTGGGACGCGGCCTCAGCTTGGCCAGAGAAGTTGTGCGCCGGTGCGTGCCCAGGATCCGAACCTGGGCTGCCAGTAGCGGAGCACGTGCACTTAACCACTAAGCCACGGGGCTGGCCCGCAACTTTCTTTTTGAATGCTCTGTGCTTTGATGCACATTTGACAAGACTGACGGTGTTACTGCCCAAGGGGTTCTTCTGCTCGCCAAAGATATGCCAATAGTCAAGAGGCAAGGTGGTAGGAAAAAATGACTTTTTATTACAGCTTGCTAGCAAGAGGGAAGATGGCCAACTAATGTCCAAAAACAAAAACAAACCATCTTAAGGGCGCAGAAGATCTTACAGCAGTTATATAGGGCAGTAGGTTACAGGGGAGAGGGTAGGGAATGTCGGCCCTCTGGTGTTACAGACTGGGAGTGCCACACCAGATCTTTCAGTTTTCATTGATGATGGCTATCAGCGTAGACTCTCTGTTTGGGGGTCATCACATTCCTAAGAATCTCAAAAGAACAAAGTTATCATCTTATCGCAGCTGGGAGGTACATGCACAAGCAGGGGTTGTAAAATCTACAGAGCAGTTAGATCTCCTGGAGGATGCATACCCAGCTGGGTTAGTTAGTCAGAGGTCATTCACAGTTACAATAGGGTTTCTTTTCTACAGTGTGGCTTCCCTTATGTCAACCTTGTGTTGAGCCAGTATCAACTGGACAGTCACTTAAGATCTAGGCATTTCACTGTGTGTAAATTAAACCTCAATTAAAAAAAGAAAGTTATTGGAGGAAGATGGTCAAAAGGTACAGATTTCTAGTTATAAGATAAATAAGTGCTAGGGACGTAATGTGCAACATGATGACTAGAGTTAACACTGCTATATCATCTATAGGAAAGTTGTTAAAAGAGTAGATTCTAAGAGTTCTTATTGCAAAGAAAAAATTTTTATCTTCTTTTTGCTTTTTCTTTTTATTGTATCTATGAGATGATGGATGGTAACTAAACTTATCCCGGTAGTCATTTCACAGTATATGTAAGTCAAACCATTATGCTGTACACCTTAAATTATACAGTGTTGTATGTCAATTGTATCTCAATAAAGCTGGAAAAAAAAGAAAGCTAAAATAAAAGCCACAACCAAAATAATGCCCCATTGATCATTGGTAGCAAAAGAGAGCTTTGCTTGTCCTGCAAGCGCTCCCTGCAGAAGACAGAGCCATGCATAATGAGGGCTGGATGATCTGGGCTACCAGGCTAGAGCACCTCTCACAGGCCTAACCTGAAGGGGCAGCAGCACAGTGAGTCTAGGACAGAGGGTGGGCGAGGGTAGGAAAGAAAAGGGATCAAGAGAAAGACCTTATTTGCCATCTGAAATGGATTCTGAAAGACTGAAAAATGGTGGTGGGAATCCTAAAGAAATATGTGGCAGTAGCATCTGGACATGAGCGGCTACTAGTAAAATTGCTTTCTTTGTGCTCTCAGGCTGTGCTTACAAGTGACAGTATTGGGCAGGGCCACAGGCCTAGGAGATGCTCAGTGAATACTTATGAGCACATGTTCTTCTGGAGGAGGCCTTCTTCTCTACCTTAACCCACCTTCAACACTTCTTCCTGCCTTAGCCAGCAAGTCCTGGGGCAGGCATGAGAAAGGCCGGGCTGCAAAGGCATGCCCAAGGAGATGATGCTGGAAAAATATGCTAACATGGATTATGCCTGCCTCAGTCTGCTCAGGCTGCGGTAACAAAATAACTATAGCCTGGGCGGCTTAAACAATAGGCATTTATTTCTCACAGTTCTGGAGGCTGGAAGATAAAGATCAAGGTACAGGCTGATTTGGTTTCTGGTGAGGCCTCTGTTCCTGCCTTGTGGGCAACCACCTTCTCGCTGTATCCTCCCATGGCCTTTCTTCTGTGTGAGAACAGAAAGAGAGAGAGAGAGAGCAAGAGAGAGCACTCTGGTGTCTCTTCCTCTTCTTATAAGGACACAAATCCTACCAGATCAGAGCCCTACCCTTGTGACCTCATTTAACCTTAATTACTTCCGAAGCCCCTATCTCCAAACACAGTCACATTAGAGGGTTAGGGTGTCAACATATGGATTTTAGGGGACACAAATATTCAGTCCATAACAATGCCAGAGGAATGATCTTTGCAAAGACTGGATATGGGAGAGATTTGCTCCTTCCCTGCTGGTGAATGGCTTTTAGAAAATAGCCTCTTGTCTCCATTAACCAAATTGGATTTGAACCAGAGAAAAGCACTTTTATTTCCTCAGCCTCCTGAGCTATCTAGTCTTCCTACTGGGGCGGCTCATTTCCAGGCACCCAAATCATTTATCACGAATTAAATAGCTCGCTGAGAATGCGGAATGCTGTGAGTCAAGGCATGGATATGAATCAATTAGAGAAAGTCAAGGCTTCATGCTTTTAACTGATTGCCAGGAGGAGAGAGAATGGCTGGTGTAACAGCCCTCTGGGGCTTTGTCATTGGTGCAATAGAACGAAAAGTGAGCTGTGTCCAGAACAAAGCCCAGAGGGTCGAGAGTAAGGAGACATCAAACCATTGTCTCTGCCCAAGAAAGGAATTCAGAGTCATTAGGATAGGCCTGATTTTCCTGAACATTCTCCAACAATTGGTGGGAGGCCCTCAGAATTATTTCTTAGTTCCTTTCTACCTAGACCTAAGTTTTTTGCTGACACCATAAGTGACTGACACTTCCCAAGGCTGGACTTCTTATCTCACTGCTCACTGTAAGTGGATCTGAGGTTCATATGTTTCCATTTCTTCTCTGGCCTGAGCTGCTAAGTGAAGGGAACTGAAGGTCTTATGCAGAAGCAGAGCACAGATTGGGCCTTCAGAGGAGGCTGGAAGGTCCCTGTGTGACGACTTCTTGGAATTTGTTCTGGATTTTAACCTGGAATTTTTAAAAATGCATATTGATTACAGGAATTAATTGCAGTGTCTCTAAAATCAGTATCAACATTTAGTCAACGAGCCATTTAAAAAAATGGCTAAAATCAGTATCTGCTGCCGTTGTGAGGAATGTTTGCTTTTTTAGCCTTTGTTTTACCCATTATGATTTCTTACTGTGAAAAGGAATCTGTATTTAGTAAGCAAAACCAAACAAAACAACTATACCCAAAATAAAAATAATTCTACCGGGCCCTTCCTAGTGCCAGCCAACCCAGGCAACCCAGGAGAGGCTGCCTTCACGCTTCCAGCAGCAAAAGGGAAAAGGAGAGGAATATTTGCTTATATCTCTATCCTCAGGGCCTCTGGCTATCCCACCCACCCTTCCCCAGGAGGATTGTGCTTCTAAATTATCTCCTAACCTCTCCCACCAGCTTCCTTTTCCCTCAGAGGAATTAATAACCAGGTGTAAATGACAGTCTTTTTAATAGACATTTGGTTTTCAAAAGAGTTTGTTGATGCCAGTTGAATATGCAAATAATGAAACTAACAAAGACTCTTTCCTTGACCAAACTTTAGTCAGGCTTCTCTGACCCCTTGGTACAGTCCTTGCTGGGCTGGCGTAGCCCAGTCTTAGCAAGAATCCTGCTAAATCAGTTTAGAGAGAATCTTCCCATCCTTGATGTCTGATCCCCTTTGATATCTGATCAAATCTCTCATCTGCCACCCTTGATATCTGATCCTCCGGATCTTCCTTCAGCAAGAATCCTGTTAAGTCACTTTAGCAAGAACGCTCCCATCTGTGATGTTTCCTCTTAGTAATTTTTCATCCATCCCCCCGCGTCTTATATAAACCCCCACTGGTCCTTGTGTTCAGAGTTGAGTCTGATCTCTTTCCTCTGTTGCAATCGTCTTGACATCTATTGCAATAACCTTGAATAAAGTCTTCCCTACTGTTTTAACAGGTGTCAGAATAATTTTTCTTTAACAGAATGAGAGCTCCATGAGGGTAAGAACTTTGTCTCTCTGTTCCGCTAACGGATCCCCAGCACTGGAAGTGTCGGGAACCCAGACTTCTCCTGGTGAAGATTTGTTGATAAACAGATGCTGACACGAATAATCTCATTCGCTCCTCTCATCAACACTGAGGTAAGTTCTTCTCCCCATTTTATAGAAGAAGAAAATGAGGCTTACATGGCTTAAGGGGCTAATTTCTTGTCTACCAGCTGGTAAGAAACATTCCATGGAGGGACTGTTCTTTGCTCTGTCCTATGTTGCAAATATCTTCCAGTATAAAGGGTTAAGAAATACCTTCAATTGAAGTAAACAATACGTAAATCTTCAGACAATAACAAGAGCAATGTTTATTGAGAATTTGCTACGTTATAGACCTCTAAATATACATTAACTTTAATCTTCACGCAACCTAATGATGCAGGACCTATTGTTATTATTATTATATTAATCCTTTATTAAAGTATAATTTAACATGCAACAAACTGCACACATGTAAGTGTAGAATTTGTCAATTTTGACATATATATACACCTGTGAAATCATCCCCACAATCAAGATAATGAACATATCATTACCCCCCAAAAGGAGCTATTATTGTTGACACCATTTTACAGATTAGACAGTTGATTTCATTTGTATGATGTTACATAGCTGCTGTGTGGGAGCCAGGACGTGAAGCCGTGCCTGCAAGATTTCAGAACCATGTCTCTTTCCACAACATCAGTGCATCTCTCTCTTTCTCCCCTTCTCCCTAGCCCCCTCTGTCTTGCTGTCTCTCTCTCTGTGATATTACTGCTCACCCATCATGAGTTAATGGCTCTATATTTAGATGCTCAACACTGTCATCCTAAACCAGCAACAATGATAAGCAGCAATGACAATTACAACTAACACATATGACAGGTGACTCTAACAAGCTCTTTAAATATGGTGCCATATTTAAAGCAATGTGGCCCTTAAGAGTGTGGATTTGCAATCAGGCTGACCCAGCTTTGAACGTCCATCCCTACATTTACGGAGCAACCCTGGATGATGTTAGCAACATTGCTGAGCCTTGGCATCCTCACTGGCAAAAGGAGAGTAATAATGCCCATCTTAGAACTCGTGTGAGAACCACACCCTGGAGTTACATACCACAATACTTGATAACAGCCAAGTACTCCAAAAGTCACTCTGATTATTAAAAGCATCATAGGGATTTTGTAAAATAGTACATCTCCCAAAATTTTAAGCAATCATTTTTCTCTTTCAAGAGTACAATTCTTTCTACACAAGGAAATGGATATACATACAAGAGCACATCTCAATTTGCCATTCAGCAAACACTTTGTGGAACACCAGAAATACAATATCATTGAAAAGGGATAGAGAAAATTGGAAATGGTCAACATCTTGCTTAATTTCCCTCTTTGTACATTTATTTTCAGTAAAAGCCTCTTAAGTAAAAGATACAACTGTTTTAGATGTTAGTAGTTTAAAAAAAAGGAAAAAGAGGGGCCAACCCAGTGGCATAGTGGTTGGGGTTCACGTGCTCTGCTTTGGCGGCCTGGGATTCACAGGTTCGAATCCCTGGTGTGGACTGATGCACTGCTCATCAAGCCATGCTGTGGTGGCAACCCACATACAAAATAGAGGACGATGGGCACAGATATTAGCTCAAGGCCAATCTTCCTCAGTGAAAAGAGGAGGATGGGCAAGAGATGTTAGCTCAGGGCCAGTCTTTCTCACCAAAAAAAAAAAAAAAAAGGGAAAAAGGAAAAAGAATTTCCCATCCAATTGCCCAGATGACAGGCCAAGGGAGAGTTTCACAGCCTCCTGTTAGCTCATATTTCATTGGTTTTAAATGCCACAACTCTATTTCAGCACAGAAGCACAACCATTATTGAGCAGATCAGCAAGAAATTTGAAAAAACATTTTCCAGGTCTTGTGGTCAATATTAAAATCAAGTTAATGAATTATTATTGAAATAAATAGTGAATTTGAATGCTGAAGAGATTAGCAGGTCAAAACTGGAGAGAAATTAATCAGTATAAAAGGTGTAGTGGAGGAGGGCCAATTTAAATGGATTTTTTTTTATTAGCAAATAAGAAATAATCACAGCCAGGGTTACTCATCTCTTTTTTGATGTAACTGAAATCTCATCTCGGAAATTGTGGTCTTCTAGACATGCTCAGGCGGTGATCAGAATGTAAATAGCCTGCTTTGGAAACCTGGTCATTTGTCTTCTGTTCAATAAGGAGGTGGGATGGCTCCCAAAGCTGCCCTTGGTTCACCCCAGCTCCTCAAGTGGCTTTGCTAACATTCTAGCACAGGGCAACACAGGACTGAAATGAGTCAGCACGCATTTGTTCTTTCTTTCTTTCAAAAATAAGCATACCAGGGGAGCAGGCACTGTACAAGACTCTGAATGCACAAAGGAATAAAGCCACAGTCTTATCCCTCAAGAGCTATCACTTTGATTCTAGCTGGGACAACTAAGTATACCCACCCTAAAAAACAAAAATAACAGTGCATGGCCAGAAATGAGCACCACATGAATGGTATGGATACAAAATACTTTTGTAAGGGAGAAATTATTTTGAACTAGAGCCAGGTTGCTGTGGGGTGGAAGTCAAGTACGGGTTGATGCAAGAGGTAGATTTTGCACCAGTCCTAGCATTGGATTTCATTGGGAAGAATGTGGAAAATGGCAAAAGCAAATACTCAGAGAATGAAAAGCCTACTTCACATTAAAAGTCTTGCTGATCATGTTTTCCTCTGCTCAGTCCACCTGCATCACAGCTCCTCCCCGCCCACCACTGTCTTAGAGTAGGATTATTAGATTTCATCCATGATGCTAATGTATCAATCTATTGTGAGATTTCATCAATCGCTGTATCTTTTGTCTATCTTAGCTATATCTTGCAGGTTACAGAAAGGGCTTATGAAGAGGTGAGTGTTAAGAATGACTGAGGTTTCTGGCTCATGCAGTTGGAGGGATGGTGTTGTGCAGTGAGGTAGGAAATGTTGGAAGATGACTTTATTTTGAGGAAAGATTCTGAGCTCAGTGTTGAATAAATTGAGTTTGAAGTGACTTGGAGACAATTGGTGGAGTTAACTGTAATTATCTTTGAGTGTTTTATTACAGAAGACTACTATTATTTCTTTTTCGATTTTCTATTTGCAAAGAGCAGCAAATTTAGTGAAATACATAATGAGCATGTACTACTTTAAAAGTAGAAAAAGTCATAAAATAATATTAAAAATATGAAAAATTAGAGTTTTAAAAATTAATAATACTCATTGTGAGATTTTATTTTATGTTGATCCAATTAATTTATAAAAATGAAAATAGCAAATCGCCACATTACAAAGCTCCATTACATAGAGTATCTCTAACTCCTGCAACAAAAATCTGGAAAATGTATAATGGCTCAAACACAATAAAAATTTATTCCTGCTCCTAATTAGTGAGCAGTCTCCTCCAGGGGAGATTCAGGAACCTGGCACCTTCCATCTTGTGCCCCCACCATCATTAATGTGTGTCTTCTAAGGGGGCCATACTTGTCTACATCAGCTGACAGAAGAATGAAGAGCATGCAGGATTTTCCATGGTATATTTATTTGCACCAGGCCTGAAAGTGGCATGAACCACTTCTGCTCATATTCCGCTGGCTAGAACTGCAGTGGAGGCTGGGAAATAGGTTGTAGATGTGTGCCCAGTAAGAAGAGGAGGAAACAGGTTTTGTGACAAGCTGGGAAAATTCTGCCTCAGAGGCCAAGTGTGTGCATTTCGTGTTTTTCCTCTAGAATGGTGTCTGATTTGGATCTTTTTAGCTTGTTCTTTAGTTATTACCGTGCTAAAATTTCTGTATCTACATACTCACAAGTAGATAAAGTAAATGGAGTACCCATGATCTTGATTAAATCCAGAGGTATATTTAAGCATTCCCCTGAAATATCAATCTAGTAATCTATACTAAAGAAAATGAAGTTCGATTGAAATGATTTGTTCTAACTGAACCAATAATTCTTTCCTTTTTTAGTGATATCAATCATTACATTAAAAATTTATTTTAGAAATTTGTAGAGATCAATGTGGAATTCTTTTTGGTCTTGGTTCTTAGAATCTATCATTTGAATGTTAGAACCATATTTACAAAAGTTTTTAAAATCTGTAAATGCACACTAAATTTTGTCCACAGACAAAATAAATAAATGACTCATTAATACAGGTGCCACTGTTTTTCAAATATATGTAGATATTGTTAGGATATATAAAATGCATATTTATTTTTAAAAATTGCTGAGTTTACCATAGCTTTTTGCCATTGTGTATTTTGTTAATAATGTGATACTAGTAAGTATAGCTACTATCAAATATGGTTATGAAATTTTCTATTTTGATTTCTCCTTTAGTTTCTTCATCGATCGATTGGTTGTTCAATAGTGTGTTGTTTAGTCTCCACATATTTGTCACTTTTCTAGCTTTTTTCTTGCAGTTGATTTCTAGTTTCATAGCATTATGATCAGAAAAGATGCTTGATATGATTTCAATCTTCTTAAATTTGTTGAGGCTTGTCTTGTTTCTCAACATATGGTCTATCTTTGAGAATGTTCCATGTGCACCTGAGAAGAATGTGTGTTCTGCTGATTTTGGATGGAGTGTTCTATATATATCTATTAAGTCAATCTGGTCTAGCTTTTTGTTTAATTCCACTGTTTCCTTGTTGACTTTCTGTCTGCATGATCTATCCACTGATGTAAGTGGGGTGTTGAGGTCCAATACTATTATTGCGTTGCTGTTAATTTCTGCTTCTAGGTCAGTTAATAGTTGCTTTATATACTTTGGTGCTCCTGTGTTAGCTGCATATATATTTATAAGTATTATGTCCTCTTTGTGGAGTGTCCCTTTTATCATTATATACTGACCCTCTTCGTCTCTCATCTTCTTTTTTACCTTGAGGTCTACTTTGTCTGATGTAAGTCTGGCAACACCTGCTTTCTTTTGTTTGCCATTAGCTTGGGGTATCACCTTCCATCCCTTCACTCTGAGCCTGTGTTTGTCTTTAGAGCTGAGAAGTATTTCCTAGAGACAGCATATTGTTGGGTTCTGTTTTTCAATCCATCCACTTTGTGTCTTTTGATTGGAGAATTCAACCCATTTACATTTAGAGTGATTATTGATATCTGAGGGCTTAATGCTGCCATTTTATCACTTGTTTTCCAGTTGTTCTGTATTTCCCTTGTTTCTCGTCCCATGTATTTCTGACCGCCACTTCACTTTGGTGCTTCTCTGTGATGGTTTTCCCAGTTTTCTCTTTATTTAGTCTCTGTTCTGATTTTTGGTTTAGTGGTTACCATGAGGTTTGTATAAAAGATCTCGTAGATGAGATAGTCCATTTTCTGATAGCCTCTTATTTCCTTAGTCTAAGCAGGTTTCATCCCTTTCCTCTTCCCCATCTAAGTTATTGTTGTCACAACTTATTCTGTTTTGTGTTGTAAGTTTGTGATTAAAATGAAGTGATTATAGTTATTTTTGATACTTTCCTTCCCTTTATATTTAATGTTATAGTTAAGTGTTTGCTAACCTGTTCTAACAGAGAGCTGCAATTTTCTGATTTTGTCTTTTTATCTCCTTGCTCAAGGCTTTGTAAACCCTCTCTTTTTTTTAAGGTATGAGGGCCTTCTTGATCATTTCTTGTGTGTGTGTGGGGGGTCTTATGGCAATGAACTCACTCAGCGTTTGTTTATCTGGGAAAGTTTTTATTTCTCCATCATATCTGAAGGATAGTTTCGCTGGATAGAGTATTCTCGGCTGAAAGTTTTTGTCTTTCAGAATTTTGAATATATCATTCCACTCTCTTCTAGCCTGTAAGAAATCTGCTGAAAGCCTGAAAGGGCTTCTGTTGTAGGTTATTTTCTTCTGCCTTGCTGTGCTTAATGTTTTTTCTTTGTCATTGACTTTTGCCAGTTTTACTAATATATGCCTTGGAGAAGGTCTTTTTACATTGATGTAATTAGGAGTTCTATTAGCTTTGTTTACATGTAATTCCAGCTCCTTCTCCAGGATTGGGAAGTTCTCAGCTATTATTTCTTCGAACAGACAAACAGGCTCTCTGCTCCTTTTTCCCTCTCTTCTCTCTCTGGAATACCTATAATCCTATGTTGCAATTCCTAGTTGAGTCAGATATTTCTCAGAGAATTTCTTCATTTCTTTTTAGTCTTAGTTCTCTCTCCTCCTCCATCTGTAGCATTTATATATTTCTGTCCTCTAAATTACTTATTCTGTCCTCGATAATATCAGCTCTGTTTTTT
Source organism: Ceratotherium simum simum (assembly GCF_057802395.1). Classification (NCBI taxonomy): domain Eukaryota; kingdom Metazoa; phylum Chordata; class Mammalia; order Perissodactyla; family Rhinocerotidae; genus Ceratotherium; species Ceratotherium simum. The sequence goes on along the minus strand of NC_141930.1, from coordinate 24,533,560 downwards.
AAGGACTTCAGATTTTTATTTGTCTCATTCATTGTTTTTTCATCTCCAACATCTCTGATTGTTTTTTTTTATAGTTCCAATCTCTCTTGTGAAGAATTCCCTCTGTTCATTAATTATATTCCTGATATCATTAAACTGCCTGTCTGAGTTTTCTTGTAACTCCTTGAGTTTCTTTATGATAGCTATTTTGAATTCTCTGTCATTTAGATTGTAAATTTCTGTGCCTTCAAGATTGATTTCTGGGTACTTGTCATTTTCCTTCTGGTCTAGAGTGTTAACATACCTCTTCATGCTATTTAATGGGGTGGACTTTTGCCTCACAGTCATTGTATCTGGTTGCAGATTCCACTTGCTGCCACTGGGGGGGCAGGAACTGTGTTTTCTGAGCACTCTGAGACCCCTGGCAGATGTGCCTGTCTGTTGGAAGCTGTGCTGACAGGGCCCATCTGCGTTTACATGCAGGTTGCTGCTGCTTTACACATGTATGTGCAGGCACTCTGGCAGGAATCCCCTGCTCTGGCCGACAGGCTGAGCTGGTGTGCCAGGTGGGAAACTTGAGGGGTGCTTTCTTTCACATGTGTGATCCCATGTGCTCCTACTCTGCACTCACTGTCTGCCCACCTGGGCTTCTTGGCTTGGTGTGGACGCCCCCTCGTTTGCTCAGCTGCCTCAGTGTGGAGCATTCCCACAGGCTGGGAGGCAACTCTGAGAGCACAAGCATTCCCGTGGAGGGCTGCCTCCTTCCCTTCTCCTCTCAGGGTCATGCACCAGTCACTGCATGAGGTCCTGCCCCTAGATTGCTGCCGCTTGGGTGGGAGTGGAGATGCCCCTTACCTCCTTCCACTGCCTCCCAGGGTTCAGCACCCCCACCTTCATATGTATGGCTGTGTGGATCTCTCAGATGTCTATTGTGTTGTGTGAGTGTCCTCTGTTGGTTTATGAATGTGCTTTTTGTGTGTGTGTGTGTGAGGAAGATTAGCCCTGAGCTAACATCCATGCTAATCCTCCTCTTTTTGCTGAGGAAGACTGGCTCTGAGCTAACATCTACTGCCAATCCTCCTCCTTCCCCCCCCCCAAAGCCCCAGTAGATAGTTGTATGTCATAAGTTGCCCATCCTTCTAGCTGCTGTATGTGGGATGCGGCCTCAGCATCCTGGACAAGGCTGGACAAGTGGTGCGTCGGTGCGCACCCAGGATGCGAACCTGGGCTGCCAGTAGTGGAGCACGCGCGCTTAACCGCTAAGCCACGGAGCCAGCCCCTATGAATGTGCTTTTAATTGTGTCTTGAGGGGGAGACTGAGGGAAGAGCTAGCTCTACCATTATGCTGACCTGAAATTTTATATTTTAAAAAGAGATCACAATTTCTATTTCCAGAAAGGATAGAGTAACAGAAACTAGATTTATACTCCCACCAGAAACAACCAGAACTGGACAAAATATATGAAATAATGGTTTGCGAGATACTGGATGCTATGACTGAACTGTGTTCCCCCAAATTCATATATTGAAGCCTTAACCCCCAACATGACTTTATTTGGAGATAGGGCTTTTAGGAGGTAATTAAGGTTAAATGAGGTCATGAGGGTAGGCTTCTAATCCAATAGGATTGGTGGCTTTATAAGAAGAGGAAGAGAAAGAGAACTCTCTCCACACACACGTACTGAGGAAAGGCCTTGTGAAGACCATCTGCAAGCCAGGAAGAGAGCTCTCACTAGAATCTGACCATGCTGGCACTTTGATCTCAGATTTCTAGTCTCTAGAAATATGAGAAAATAAATTTCTGTTGTTCAAGCTACCCAGTCTATGGTATTTTATTATGGTTGCCCGAGCTGACCAAGACACTGGACATCAGACAACAAAGGATGATTATCTCTGAGAGGTGGGAAACCAAGGCAAGCCCTATAACTGTCTCAGCTTACCACCTTGAAAATTTCCAGGTAAGGAGGGGAGGGGAGCCCAGGCTGAACCACGGGTGACTAAGGTGGTTCAAGTTTGCAGGTCAGAGTACTGAAGGAGAGAATTGTACATAGAGGGAACTTTGGACATGTGCAGAGGGTCACCTCAAGTATTCAGCTGAGGACTGATCAGCACACGCAGGTGAGAAAGTCACCTGAGTGTAGGAAAGAACCACCTGAAAGGATTAAAGGGAATAGTGTCTAACACATGCATATGATCTAAAATAGTGCCTATTCCTGCCAGCCAGACTGGAAGCCTCAAGATTCATAGGGCACTGAGTACAGTACACAGCAAGTTCTTGTCTATGTAGTGGGAATAATTAGCCTGAGAATGAACACTGCCCCAGTCCTGTCAGATAAATATTAAAAACAAGATCTGAAATAATCAAATAGTTTTCAAGCAACTTAATTTCATCCCAGAACAAAATTCAAGAATATTTAGAGGAAAACAAAACTATCTAGTACTCAGCATGATTAAATTCACAATGTTTAGCATCCAATAAAAAAATTCCCAGACATACACAGAAACAGGAAAACTATAATGAGGTTAAATCAATTGAAACTGACCCAAAGTGACACAAATGTTAGAATTACCATAAAAGGCCATTAGAAATAGTTATAAGTGTTTCCGTACCTTAAAAAAGTTAAGTAAGTTAAGTAGAGAGACATGAAAAACAAAAAAAAAAACCCAAATTCAGCTTCTAAAAATAAGACTATAATGTATGAAGTGAAAAATACACTGTGTGATCAGCTAGGATTCCAGCTAAGTGATTTGTTCCACAACCAGTCTTCTTGTTGGGATTCAAAATGACTTCGTGACCATTACGAATTTTTGGGCATCATGGATTTTAGGGGTTGCTTGAGAATGGTTGAAACCATGAATGTTAATTCCTCAATGATTAAGTGTCCATTTATATTTACAAATGTAAAATTGTACCTGGCCTCAAAACTTACAATTTAATTGGGAAGACTGAACACTCATAAAGGCAGGAAGAGAATGATTGCAAAACAGTGTGGTGAGATGAACTGATATTTTCACTGTCCACCTCCCCACAAATTTCCCTCACCATTTGGGAATCAAAAAGTCTTCCCTTTTCTGTCTACAAGAGGTGTTTCTTAACCCAAGGGTGGAGCAGTAGGAATCAGGGACTTCAGTTTTACTATCATGTGCCTGAGGAATGTTCTAAGTTACTACTGGCTTGTCAGTCTTTCTGGGCTGTTGATGCCCAGTAGGTGCTGTGGGTTGAATTATGTCCACCCAAAAAGATATGTTGAACTCTCAACCCTCCCAGTACCTGTGAATGTGAACTTATTTGGAAATAGGGTCTTTGCAGAAGTAATTAAACTAAGATGAGGTCACACTGGATTAGGATGGGCCCAAAATCTGAGGACTGGGGTCTTTCTAAGGAGAGAAGTATTTGAAGACATAGAGGAAAGAAGACCATGTGTAGGTGAAGACAGAAATTAGAGTTATGTTGCCACAAGCCAAGGTGCACCATGGTTTGCCAGCAACCACCAGAAGCTAGAAGATGCAAGGAAGGATTCTTCCCTAGAGACTTTGGAGGGAGCATGGCCCTAAGGACGTTTAGATTTAGTCTTCTTGCCTCTAGACCTGTGAGAGAATATATTTCTGTTGTTTTAAGGCACTCAGTTTGTGGTACTTGATTATGGCAGCCTTAGGACACTAACACAGTAGGGAACTTTCAGCCCCATGTCTGCCTAATCAACACCCACCCCCAAACCTGTAAGAGGGCAAGAAGGGTTACTTTCCCTGTCCAGAGTACTTCCTGACTTGTCAGCCTTCTCCAGACCAGACACGCTCTAGAGACAGATGTAGTTCCTTTAGTGAATTTACAGTGATTGCAGTAATAGCGCTGATTTTTAATGTCTCCTTTATCCATGCCCTTTGAAAGTGCTCTCTCATACTGGGTTTGGACAGGGGATTTTTTCTTCCAATGGGATAGTAAACTTGACTCAAGCAGAGATTTGAGACGTGCTTGAACGTTTGGATTTGCTCTTTTATTGTTCTTGGACCTCATAGCTATGTGACCCACCTGGGACGGCTGCTAGGAAATGAGAGAGCACATGGAGAGGGGCCCGAGCTGTCCCATCATTCTAGCTGAGGCTCGCATAATCCAGTCAGCTCTGGTTAGCCTGCAAGCTAACCCCAGACTCAGAGACGAGCCCAGCCAAGATCAGGCAGACCAGAAGAACTGCCTAGCTGAGGCCAGCCCAAGTTACCACTGCGAATTTTATTAATAAATAGATATTGAAAGCATAGCTACTATCAAGTGAGATTGTGAAATTTTTAATTTAAAAGAGGATCATTATATTAAGAAAGATCATCTAACTATCAATCCATTGAATTTTTATCATTGGTTCTTAATAACTGATACACGACATGTTAATTTGCTCTTAGTTTCCTATCACATTTATTACCTCAACCAATTCTTTGTTAGAATTGTGTCCAAAAGTTAATTTTCTTTAGTGCCTCTCCCACTTCCCATGAGATGAGCTAAATAAATGGTTGTTGTTATAAGCAGCTAAATTTTGGGGTGGTTTCTTACACAGCAAATGCTAACCGATAAAGAAAAGTTGGGCAGATCTCACAGAGAAGCTACAATTACAGCCCTAAGGGAAGAAGCCTTGTGCAGATTTAGGCCTTCAGAAGGACGGTATGTTATGTGGATGTTTCTCTCCTCTTAGCATTTGCACTTTCTATTCCCCGTTCTATTAGGATGATATTTGAATATCACAGAGAAGCTAGTTGGGTCTAATACTCCTCCCTACCCCTGACTACCATGACTAAGTAGGAGTCATTCTCAGCTATAATAGTTCTTGTTATATACATGAAACATGCCATATATGTGTATATGTATGTATATAGAGAGACAGCCCTCTCTGTCTCTGTTTCTGATAATATATGTCTCTGATAACATATATCAGGCCCTTAGCACACAAATGCCAGGGTATAATAAAAGACATGCTAATGGGACAATGTGTTTTTCTTGTATGAGAATAACGAGAATATAATGTGTTATTTTAGAAAAAGTAATGTTTGCCTTAGGGAAGTGTTCTATCTTCATAGGAAACTTCTGAGGACATCGGCCACAACTTCCTGGTGGGGAGATTGAACTGGAATGAGAGCACTGACTACCTCCTCCCCCCAGTAATGCCAGAGCCCAGGTTGTGCCGTTTGGACTCAGCAAAGAAAAAGTCGTGTTAACTCCCAGCCTAAACTTGAGGGACTTGAGCTTGCAAGATACAGAAAAGATCAAGCGGTGGAAGCTCTGTCTCAAGTGGAGAGGGAGAGGCAGCCACCTGACGGTGGGGCAGGGGGCTGGAGGCGGGGACTCAGGGAGGAGGGCGGAGGTTGCGGGGACCAGAGAGCCAGCATTCGTGTGGACAACCTCTGTCCGTTGACTGGGTTCTGTCTGAGGGCTTTCTTCCTCCGTGGTGAGGTTGAGGCATATGAGTGCGAGAGAAAGACTCAGTCTCCGGGCCTAACAGACAGCATTGCTTCAGCCAGGCGTTGAAGGCACAGCAGATGCTCCGAAAAGCCACAAAAGCAACTGACATTCAGTTGGGGGCGTTCAATGGGGTCGAGAGAAGGTTCTAGCAGAGAAGTGGTCGCAGGAGCTGCAGTCGACCCTCTGGGTCACTGGACAGTATCTCTACTGGAGATCAGCTGCCGGGGGAGAAAACGGCAAGCCGGAGAGCCCGTGAAATGGAAACTAAGTTCCCTCATTGCTTACCCTGCACCCACCTTCCCACCACCAAACAGAAGATGCTCAGGAACGTGTCTGTCTGAAAGAGAGAGAAGGGAGGGGCTTTGCACAGCCAGGTTGCACAAAGTGGCCACAGACGCCAGTGATAATGGACCATCTGAGTAAACAAATCAGGAGAGGAGTTAAGAGATCTCAAGACGAATGAGGATATTGGACAATCGTCTGAAAAATCATTTTATTGCTTTTTCCCTGATGATTAAAATTAATACACATTCATTATATATATTTGAAAAATTCAGAGAATTTTTCAGGGAATAAATATTATTTATATTTTCATGAATATGTGTGTGTATATACGTATACATGTGTATGTATCTATATATATATTACTTTCAGTTTTTTTTCTAGGCATGTATCTTCCAAATAAAATTGGAAACATACTCTGTATAGGTTTCTAACCTGTTTTAATTTTTATTTAATGTTATACAACAATTATGTTTAAATGCCATTTGAGAACATAGTCTTAAAGGCAAAATGGTATCACATCTTATGAATGTATGATGTATCCCCTATTTTTAAACATTACTTAGCTTGTAATTTCATGACGTTTCCACATTATACTGAAATTCCTGTAAATAAATTTTATGTATATTTCTGATTATTTTCTTGCAATAAATTATTAGAAGTTTTACACATTAGAACAAAGCATATGCACGTATTTTAGGCTTTTTAGACTTATTGTCCAGTTGCTCTCCATGTAGGTTGTATTGAAGACTAAAATTAGGTAAATACTAAGAACGTGGATTCCGGAGTCAGAAATCCTGGATTTGGCTACCAGGCTGTTATTTACTGGCAGTGTAATCTTAGGCTGTTTATAATATCTTTCCATGGCTCAATTTCTTTATCTGTAAAATGGGAATAATAACACAAACACCTAACTTCTAGAATGACTATGATGACTTAGTAGGCTGATAAGAACGCCCTCTGCAAGGTTTAAGTGTGATACAAATGTTAGTTGTTAGCATTATTGCTATGATTCCAAATCTTGTTTCCTCCCTGGTTGCCACTTGAAATATGACTGCCATAATCTGGTCCTGTGAGCGGCCATGGAGATAGGACAGTGTAAGGGAGTCTATTCCACAGGGCTAACGAATGGGCAAGGAGGCTTCTACGCCTTCCACTAGAAATCCTTGTAACGGAAATTTATGTCTCTCTGACGTCTCACACCAACACTCCACGGCCTGTGGGGAAAAGGGTCACAGAGAAGTGACAGCCAGGCTAACTCATTACCATAAATGTGCTTGGAATTGAAGAAGGAATCAAGTAAGGTCAAATGGGATAAAGGCACTGTCTGCAGCTGGCATTTACCTTCTGTGAGATTAAAACGTTCAGCTGAATGAATTGATGTCATAGCTCTGTAGATCTGCCGGGACACATAATGAAATGAAAATGTAATGCAAACGCAAACTCCCTCTCAAGAGAAGGTGCAGTTTTTGTTCCTTCTCTGCATATTTGCAGAGCTGTAAACATGGAGAAGGAAAGACAAGTGAGGACAAGCATCTGAAGATGCATTGGCGGGAAATGCAAAGTTGAAGGGATGAGAAAGGGGAGAAAATGGCAGACAAATTGCCTTCTTGGAATCAGAGACAGTCATACTAGCTTTCGTCATATGCATCACCCATGGGGCTTTGCTAGGTGGGAAGTATACGCCAGAACTCTGGAGACTGGGAACTCTAACTATCTGAGGAAAGAGAGGAGAGAGAAAGGAAAGAAGGCAGGAAGGAAAGACTGTAATTGAAGGTAGTTACAACAGATGCCTTAAAAGAAGCTTGAGATACTGTCAATTGGACTTTTAAAAATGTAAAACTCAAAACTTGTTTCAACTAGCTCTGTAGTTTCAGAAGGGATTTAACTGAGGTATGAGGAAGGATTTTTGACAGAAAGGGCAGTTGAACTGAGAAAAATTGCAGTATCTTCTCTGGGATCTTTAAAGATAGAGTGCTCTAGAATGTTGAATGTTGATGTGCCTGAGCGTGGGGAAAGGAAGTTCAAGACCCTTTTAGGTTCTCATTCAGATTGTACCATTCTGGGGCACACAGCTGGACTTCTTTTCTTATATAACTGGCAACATGAAATGGAAACCTAAAGTATAAAACTGAGAATAATGATATAGTGATGAGTGTTTCCAAACATTTTCCAAGGCGTTAAAATATTTTTTCCCAGGGCTGGCCCGGTGGCGCAAGCGGTTGGGTGCGCGCGCTCCGCTGCGGCGGCCCGGGGTTCGCTGGTTCGGGTCCCGGGCGCGCACCGACGCACTGCTTTGGCAAGCCATGCTGTGGTGGCGTCCCATATAAAGTGGAGGAGGATGGGCACGGATGTTAGCCCAGGGCCGTCTTCCTCGGCAAAAAAAAAAGAGGAGGATTGGCGGATGTTAGCACAGGGCTGATCTCCTCACAAAAAAAAAAAAAAAATATTTTTTCCCCACAGAAAACTGATTGATAAACAGTTTCATCCATTCATTCCTTAAATAAGCATTTTGACTCTGAGATGACATTTGAACTGGGTCCATACAAGGTAGAAATTAATTATACAAGCAGACAAAAGGGAGCAAAATGACCATCCATATAAGCATGCCAGAAAATCCCATTTTCACTCCAGCTCAGAGTAACTAAAGATCTGTTCTCAGAAACCTCATTTCCTTATTGCTTTGTTCATTTTGCAGCCTCCCACCTCGGGTCACCTTCCTTCCACTGAATATTTGACATCACCCAACATGTACCCAACTTCCTCCATGAAAAAGCTGTCAAATTGAATCATTTCATGTAATAGTAAAAGGAGAAAGGCAACTATTTTGTACCAGGCATTATGACATATATGGTACCTAACATATCTCATTCAATCTTCCCAACAAATTTATTTAGCAACTGAAGCTCAGACAGGTGTGATAGTTATACCAAAGAGCCAGGATTTTGAGCCCTGCTTCCTGCCTCTTTCTTTACACTTTTGTGGGTATATTCTCTTTCCAGTAACGGCAGGCTAAGATCTGCCATTGGACCAACCATCTTACTTGGACTAACCATCTTATTGAAAACAGTTAAAATGAGTGACTAGAGTGGCCAGTTCTGTGGCATAGTGGTTAAGTGCATGTGCTCCGTTTCAGCAGCCCGGGGCTCACAGTTTTGGATCATGCCCGTCATGGCTTGTCAAGCCATGCTGTGGTGGGTCCCACATAAAGTAGAGGAAGATGGGCATGGATGTTAGCCCAGGGCCAATCTTCCTCTGCAAAAAAGAGGAGGATTGGCACCAGATGCTAGCTCAGGGTTAATCTTCCTCAAAAAAAAAAAAAAAAAAAAAGATAAATAGAACTGCTAGAAATAAAATCTAAAATTGCTAAAATTGAAAACCTAATGGAATGTTTAACAGTAGTTAGGCATGGCTAAACAGAAAATTAGTGAGCTGGAGGATAAATCAGAAGAAAATTTCCTGCATGTAGCATGGAGAAATACAAAGATGAAAAATACATAAAATAAGGTAAGCAATATAGATGACAGAATAGGAAGGAATAATTTATATTTAACAGGAATGCTTCAGAATTTATAATTCTTTGGAATGTCTTTAGAATTTCCTTTTAAGGAGAAAAAAGAGAAATGAGGTAGAAATAATATTTGAAAAATAATGGTTAAGACCACTCAAAACTGATGAAAGACAATAAATTACATTTGCAGAATACCAGTGAATCCCAAGCAGGATAAATTAAAATTAAATCTACATCTAGACATATCATAGCAAAAACTACAGAAAACTAGAGACAAAGAAAAATTCTTCAAAGCGATCTCAAAGAAATGACAGTAGACATATCAGCAATGAAAGTCAGAAGACAAGGAAATATCTTCTATGTGCTGAAAGAAAATAACTATAAACTAGAATTTTCTGCAAAGTAAAAATAGCTTTTGAGAATGAAAATAAAGTAAAATAATTTTCAGACAAAGAGAGATTTTGACACTTACAGAATCCCACAAAAGGAAAGTCTATAAGATTTACTTTAAGCAAAAGAAGAATGGGCCCAAATAAAAGGTCTAAATTCCAAAAGGAAAGGAAAAGCTTAGGAAATATTAAATATTGGAGTATATTTAATTGAACATTGTGCTAAACAATAGTATTAATGTCTTGAGGGACAAAAAAAAGAAAGAAAACACATAGTAGCATAGAAATTGGAAAATAAGTAAATGAAATAAATGTATTCTAAGTCCCTGTATCGTCTTGAAAGAGAGTAAAGGTATTGATTATTTTTAGAATTTGAAAAAGCTACATATGCATGTTGTAGTGCGCAGATAAATACCAAATAAATAGGAGAGTATATTCATTCCAAACTAGTAGATGGGGAAGAAATTGAACAGAATACATACTCGATCCAAATGAAGAGAAGAAAGAAGAAAAAAGGGCAGAGCAAGTGTAACAAATGGAAAGCATAGAATAAAATGGTAGATTTATCCCAAATATACTAGGAATTTTATGAAATGTAAATAACTAAATGTTCCAATTAAAACACAAAGATTGCCAGATTGGCTAAAAAGACAAAACCCAACTATACACTGTTTGAAAGATCCAAATCTAAAAATTGAGGATAAAGAAAGTTTGAAAGCCAAAAGTTGGAAGGAATGTATGTCAGGCAAATACTAACAACAAGAAAGCTAGTGTGGTTACGTTAACATCAGATAAATTAAACGTTAAGTCAAAGGGACATTATTAGAGATAAATAGGGATTTTTCATAATGATAAAACGTTTAATTCAATATGAAAATTTAGCAATTTTAAGTCTTACATGCATGTACTCATATAACCCCTTCCCCTTCCCAAAGGGAAATAGATGAATAAACACCCTAATGGGAGATTTTAACACATATCTCTCAAAATTTGATGAAAAAAGCAGAAAAAATTTGTATAGTTATAGATGATTTAAACAAATATATATCAATTCATATTTTTTGTAGGTAATATGAAACATTAAAAAACCCCAAATATTGTGCTATAAAACAAACATTAGCAAATTTCAAGTGTTGAAATCATATCAAGTACGTTCTTTGACCACAACATTATTAAACTAGAAATCAACAAAAAGAAAACTATAAAATTCCCATATGTTTTGAAATTTCAAAATACACTTCAATTAACCTGTAGGTCAAAGGATAAATCATAATGAAAATCAAGCAGTATTTTTAGCTGAATGTTAATAAAAATATGACATTTCAAAATGTGTGGGATGCAGCTAAAGCAGAAGTTAGACACAAATGCATAGCTTTAAATGGGCACATTACAAAAGAAGAAGAGCTGAAATTTCATTGAGGTATTAGAAAAAGAAGAGCAAAATAAGGTACATAGAAGGAGCGATAATAATAAAAGTAAACATTAATAAAGTATAAACAGAATCAACAAAGTCAAAACATTTTTTTTCAAGATTAATAAAATTGACAAGCCTCTGGTGAAATCAGGAAAGAGAGAGAGAATCCAAATTACCAATATTAGGAATTAAAAAAGTGACATCATTACAGATTTGGCAGAAATTGCATTTATCTCCTACTTTTACAAATTATTTTAATTAATAAAGTATTTTCTCACTTAATATATTGTAGTGAGTGCTTATTATGCAGAACACATAGCTAGTGCTTACTTAGTTTGTAGTCCTGGCTTTTTTTACTGTAAAGTGCTTATTCAAAAAGAAGATGATGTTTTTTTTCTCAATTATATTTACTCAAAAGTAAGAATTATCTTAAGTTATAAATGACTGCTATATAATGAAAGAGAAATTAGTTTATCGTTAAATTCGTGCAATATAAGTTCCTGAAAGCTTAGCAGTGTTAGACAAAAAGATATAAGAAATTATTTAGTTCAAAATTTGTTAATAGAGCTGAACGCTACTTGAATTTTAAAAAGCAAAAGAAAAGTGAGAACAGTGAATGTGAATAAGTTAATGACTGCAAAGGTGTGCGGCAGAAATGATGAAGTGGTGAGACTTGTAAACTTGAACGACCACAGTAATAAAGAGAAAAAGTAGAAAATCAATAATTTCAGGCAAATCACTTTATTTACTACAAGTAACTAAAACATTTGTATACAATCATTTCTACAGAGATCGTCTAATGGTGTTGTTTTGTGATCTTGGAAAAATTACATAACTGCTTTGGATTTCAAGTTTCTTTTTCCACCAGATGAGCAGACTGGACAAGATAATTCCAAATCTTCAAAATAAAATGATTTTTCTATTTTAGAAAAGGAATATTCCACAATAATTAAGAGCATAGACTTTGGAGTCATGAATTCATTCACTCATTCAGCAAATATTTATTGAACAACTACTATGTGCCAGTACTGCATTAGACCCTAGGGATACAGACAAGGTCACTGTCATCATAGAATTTATCTTTTATCAAAAGGACAGGTACCAAACAGGTAACAAATTATATAAAGAATGAGGGCTTATGATGCATGCTATGTGGGTAATAGGGTGCTGTGACACAGATTAAAAGAGATGTTTGAAAGCGTCTTAGGACTGTGCCTAACTCGTAATAAACTTCCAATAAATGCTGGTCGAGGTTTTTATTATTAATGATAAAAAACATCGTCATCATTTCATACAAGCCTATAAAGCTGTTGTTCTCTAGTCAGGACTTTTTTATTGGAAAAGGGGGAGACAACAGAAATTGGTGTAAGCAAAAAAGGGAACATATTTGCTCATGTATTTTAGAAGCCCAGGGTGGCTTAAGCACAGTGTGACTTGGGGGCTTGAAGGATATCATCAGGTTTACTTGTTTTTTTTTTTGTTTTTTGGTGAGGAAGACTGGCCCTGAGCTAACATCTCTTGCCCATCCTCCACTTTTTGCTGAGGAAGATTAGCCCTGGGCTAACATCTGTGCCCATCTTCCTCTGTTTGTATGTGAGATGCCTGCCACAGCATGGCTTGATGAGTGGTGCATCGGTCCAAGCCCAGGATTCGAACCTGCAAACCCCCGGCCACCAAAGCTGAGCAAAAGAACTTAACCATTACACCACTGGGCCGGCCCCAAGGTTTACTTGTTTTTACCTGTCTTCCCTACTCCACCACTAGACATAAGCTCCAGGAGAGTAGGCTTTCCAGCTCAAGTGCGTGCGTGTGTGTGGTGGTGGTGATGGTGGGGGACAGTGGAGGAACGAGTGTGTTTGTTCACTGCTATACTTAGGTCACTGTGCCTGAAGCAGGGACTGCTATTTGTCATCCACCACATATTTTCCTCTTTGTTCTTTTAGTAATAACACTCCCATAAGTTTCACCTGGGCACATGGCCACCTTGCTAGAGAACATGTTTCTCAGCCTCCTTTGAAGCTAAGCATGGCCAATTCTTCAACAATGCAATGTGAACGGAAGGGATACGTGCAACTTCTGCATCGCTTTAAATAACCACACGCCCTCTGCTTGCTCTGTCCCTTTCCCACATGCTGAAGTGCAGACGCAGTGCTGGTTATGCCTGCCTCGTCCATGCAGACAGTATTCTAGCAGCCTGTCTCAACCAGGAGTTCCAGGAGAGAATTAAGCCCTCATGTCCTCAGGCATCCGTTGTATATAATGCATTAAGTTCTCTCCTACGCATTTAGTACGGTACTAGTTGTACATCATGCTTGGGAGAACTGAGAAAGGCTGCAAGGTTATAGCAAGGTGAAAACAACCTGGCCCCTGGATCACCTTGTAGAGCAGAGAGCCTGTCTGTCCGTGATCTCCTGCCAACTCTGGCCTTTCTCACCTAAGTACTGCATGCTTGGGCTTCATTGTTACAGTGGGTTAGTTAATAAAGGTTCAACTCTGTAACTGGGGGCTGAGATGAACTCTTGATAAGCAACATTGACTGTGAGTGGGAAAGGCTGGTGCTCACAGGTGAAATGGAGTGATCTGCGTGGTAGGCAGAATAATACTTGTTACAAACACTCACCTAGCAGTAGGGCTGAAAAAGCAAGTGTTGCCATTTCAAAGTCTACAATGGGAATAACAGTCATCATTTTTTCCCTGGAGCACTACGTTTTCAGGTCAGAAGTCATGAAGCACATTAGATTCTTCCTTCACTCAATTACGAATTTTTCTTTAAATATAAACATCTTGTTACTCAGAGAAGATGACAATATGATTGCGTTTAAGTCAGATTAACTCATGAAAAGATATTAACTCAATTATACTTATTTTCCCTTAGGTGACAATGTGCATGTATAAACATGAAATTATATATAGATGAACTATATACCTAATATATTACATTTTTTTCAATTTTCTTTTTCTGTAGTTTAAGATTCCAGTGTGGTTTTCCAGTGTCGTGTGGTTTCCTCTCCCCTAGCTCCACTGTAAACTGTTGTCTTGAATAGCTCTTCTCAGGGTGAGTAGCGTGTTTGGTTCAGCAGTCTTCTTGCTATGCTTCCTTTACCTCCTGCTAGCATTTCGCTCTCCTCTGGAGACTCATGCTGGTGGCTCCACCACCTGGTGCAGGGGGCAGCCTGTAACTCAACCTAGTTTTTGTGCAAAACTGACTCGCATAAAAGTGACTGCCCAGAGACTACCAGAGACAGAACTGCCTTTAATTCCAAGCGCGTGGTCGAGTGTGGCGGCCCCACACAAGTGGCTGTGGGGCCTTACACATGGGAAGCAAACACGGCCGGGGACACACACGTGGGAGAGGGGCAGCAAGAGTTTTTCTTTAAGCAGCTCTTTTGAGGGGAAGACTAGAATGTAATCCTGAACACAGTACAGCACTGAGCATTTGTGCCCAAGCTTCTAGGCTCAATTTTATTTTATTTTCCCTCACCTTTGTGTTGCATAAATAATGTGCTCATTGTAGAAAAATTAGAAAATTCAGATAAACAAAAGAAAAGAAAATGATTGAAAAATCCTACTACCCAGAGATGACCAATGCATAAAATTTGGATTTTCTGTCTTTTTAGAATTTTGCTTATGCAAATACATACATATGGATATATAAAAGTAGCATACTGTCTTGTACACTGCTTTCTAGACCCGTCTCAAATACTGTAACCCAATATATTCTAATAAATCCAACAGGTCCATGTTGTTTTTTTAGATTTGCCTTAAAGACACAGAATCCATGAACCTCAAGTACAGTTCCATTCTGTCCTTGTGTTTCTTGATGGCTATTAAGGGGAAATCTAATACACAACCTGGTGGTCTAGCCGTTAAGATTCTGCACTCTCACCACCAAAGCCCGGGTTCCTTTCCTGGTCAGAGAACTACATCATCCATCTGTCAGTTGTCATACTGCGGTGGCCCCATGTTGCTGTGACGCTGAAAGCTATGCCACCGATATTTCAAATACCAGCAGGGTCACCCATGGTGGACAGGTTTCAGCGGAGCTTCTAGACGAAGGCAGACTAGGAAGAAGGACCTGCCACCTACTTCTGAAAAAATTGGCCGTGAAAACTTTGCGCATAGCAGTGGAGCATTGTCTGAGACAGTGCCGGAAGGCCAGACGATGGCACAAAAAGACCAGGCAGGGTTCCGCTTTGCTGCACACAGGTTTGCCAGGAGTCAGAATGGATTCAAGGGCACTAACGACAAAATACACAACCCACAATTGTACTCTTGAAAGCCTCTTCCTCTTTTCCTCAGTCATTTTGTTTTGTTTGCACCCAGAGCTGCTGAAGACACCTTCCGTGCCAAACTCCCGGTGTCTCTGTCATTCCCAGAGCTGCTTTGTCCCATCCCCCTCACCAACTTTTTATGTAGAGCAACATGTTTTCTCCAATGAGTCCTCCCCCTCATATTCTGCCTCTGCAGTCTGGTCCCCTTGTTAATTTACTATTCCCCGGAGTCTGCATTAGCAGAGATAAGGGACTTTGCTGGGAAAGTCTAGGGCGTTCTGCTGAGGACTGAAGGAGGGGAGAACTGAGCAGGAAGGACAACCTCCTCTTTAGGAAGTGGGATGGCCGGTAAAGGAGAAAAAATGTAAACACTCAGGAGTTCATAAATTTATCACCGCAACATTAATATAGTGTGGAAGTTTTCCATGACAAAAATAAATGCACACCTGTATTGTCATTTTTAACGACTAGATGGTGCATCATTCTATATAAAGGTGTGATCTATGTATTTACTCTATTTTCTATTTTTGAATATTTAATTTGTTTAAAAATTTTTTCATTAACGTAAAAACTCTGCTATGAACATCCTGTACATACATCTTTGAGTATTTTTCAAATTATTTACTTAGAACAAGTTTCATGAAATAGAATTGCTGAGTCCAAAGGTGTGCTCATTAATGAAAATTTTGCCTTACTGCTCTCAGAAGGCTTTACTGATTTGTCTTTCATTAATGATGTATGAGATATTAGTTACTCCACAATTGTGTCATCATTGATTATTATCATTCTCTTTAAGCTTTGTCAATTCAATAGGCAAAAATAGTATCTTGTTATTATTTCATTTATTTAATCACTAATGAATTTGAAATTTTTTGATTTTTATCGTTATTGACTACTGTAGGTCTGGTTTTTGGAATCACATATTAATTTTTCCTGTTGGGGCTGAATTGTAATTTAACATTTAGCAACATACAATAAGGTTTTGGAGTTGGAAAATCTTTTTGTGATATTATTAGCCACAACCAATCATGGTGATATTTACTAAATTGCAATTTTTTCCTGGACTTCCCTTTCAATTATTTGCCTCTGTGCCTCACAAAGAAAAAAAAAAAAAACTCCAGTAGAATGAAATAAATCTATCCAATAATTTTGATAAATCAAACCTTC
The DNA here is from genome assembly GCF_057802395.1 of Ceratotherium simum simum. NCBI lineage: Eukaryota > Metazoa > Chordata > Mammalia > Perissodactyla > Rhinocerotidae > Ceratotherium > Ceratotherium simum. The sequence goes on along the minus strand of NC_141930.1, from coordinate 24,517,101 downwards.
TCCTTAGGGTTTGTAATGAGACCATATTTCTCTGATCAGCTAAAGGTCAGGGGCCTATTGGCATTAAGGAATGAGGTAATTATGGTGGGTTAGCTAACCTGAAAGATGGGAAGTTCAGGAGCACCAGCCAAATTAGTAATAGCAGCACAGTACAGAGCCAGGTCCTGTGCAATGGCAGGCAAGGAAAGTTAGTGTGAGATAGGATAAATGCACTTCCCAAAGCCCCAGAGGAAGGGCAATGGAGGGACTTGAACCCAGATCTGACTACAAATCCAGTGTCCTCTTCATTAAAAAAAAAAAAAAACAAAGAACAAAAGAAGAGGAAAGAAAATCTAAAGAGCAAAGAGGAGAGGCAGGACTGACTATATTTTGTAGGACGACTTGTTGACAGAGGTGGCAGGACATGTTCAAATCTTTCTGGCATAAATAAAAGAATGATTTGGTCCTAATGAGAAAAGTTATGTATAAACAACGCCATGATGGGCCAAAAAGATCATGTTTTTAAGGGTTCTGTGTTTTAGTTACTACATTTAGTACCCGATATTCTTTTCTCTGACAATCCAAACCCCAGTTGTCCTAGAAGCCTAGTGCCACCTAAGTCCCCTCTTCCTCCAAGGAGCCTCGCTGGCAGGTCAAGCTCATAGGGAACTGCTTCAGCATTCAGAGCCTGTACCACCCAACTTAGCATTGATTACCTTACTCCTCTTGCTCTCTTAACGTTCATGGACATCATTCTTATTTTCCTCTTATAATAGATCAGGAGTTCAATCCCCAGTACAAAGCTAAGCAGACAGTAGAGTTTCTTCTAAATGCAAATTGATTTATCTAATGGTTGCTTAAAACAGCTCTGCAGAAAGATTCAACTAATACTTATTGAGCAACTGCTGTGAGCTCGGTGCTTCCACATAAGATATCTTATTTAATTCCTACGATCGTCCTGCCAGGCAGGAGATATTGACCCATCTTCAGACAAGAGAACTGAGGCCAAGAAGAGTTAACCAATTTCTCAAGATTCTGCTGCTCGTTTGGATTCTGGCTTCCCAGCTTTGAAGCTAGTGCTCTTTGGCGGTGTCACCCTCCTTCTGAGTTTGTTCAATACAACCTGATTGTGGGTGGAAGATCTCTGCACAGAGGAGAACGAGCGTCACTGACAAGCTTGTCGAGAGACACTGAGAAAAGACAAGCGTGATTATTTTGGCAGTTCTTGCTAACCAAACCCCATGGTGCCTATGTTCTCAGGCAAGGGCTGCTTCTAAAAAGCAAACTAAACAAGTATAGAGAAGTTGTCTTTCTGCTAAAGCCAAAATTGATGGGTTTTCAGGAAGAAAACCGATGGACTTGTGATTGTCTTCTGCTGGCAAAATATCCAAGTAGAATTTTCAGGGGCTATAAGCATGAATTGTTTACACTATCAAAAAATGTAGTAGGGCTGGCCTGGTGGTGTAGTGGTTAAGTTCGCATGCTCTGCTTCGGCAGTCCGGGGTTCACAGGTTCGAACCCCGGGCGCAGACTGACGCACTGCTCATCAAGCCATGTGTAATAGCATCCGACATATAAAATAGAGGAAGATGAGCATAGGTGTTAGCTCAGAGCCAATCTTCCTCACCAAAAAAACAAAAAAATGTAGTACTTAATGCACTGAAGACTTTTTAGCATGTCTACAGAACTTGACTGTTTCTGTAGGAAAATGTTAAATGTGGGAGGAATATGATAAGGCTCCCTAAACATTCTGCAGATGACCTTAAGTACATTATTTCTTTGTTAAAAAAGAAAAGAATCAATGTCATATAACAAAACAAAAATGAAGTGCCACATATCACTTTGTATAGCTACTTTTCTATGAAAGCAACTTCCACTGGAGGTGGGAATCCAGCTTCATTCAACTTGCAGAAGGTCAAGTTGTCTCACTAACAGATCACCTATGGGACTTAGCGTTATTTCCTTTGCTTTCCTCAAGAGCTCTTTGCCACTAAAAAATGCAAAACCAAACGAAAGAAAAGCAAAATGGGAGTAGTTTATGGATGTCAAATTTGTGAACCACAATTTGAGGATGTAGCTGTTTCAGAATTTGTTGCTTAAGCCAAAGGAAATAGTTGAACTTCCATAAAGAAAAACTACTTACAAAAGAAATTTTGGAGGTGGATAGAATTGCTCGGTTTGTTGAAAGAACTGGAAAATCTATCAAGTCTCGTGAATTCATATATCACAAGGGAATTACTTAAGCCTAATGAAGAGAATGCTTTCTAAAAATTTTTTTTAAATTTCAAAATTGTGGTTAAATATACATAACATAAAATTTACCATTTTACCTATTTTTAAGTGTAAAGTTCTGTACATTCACATTGTTGTGCAAACTGTCACCACCATCCAAATTCAGAACTTTGTCATCATTTCCAACTGAAGCTCCACACTCGTTAAACAATAATTCCCCATTCTCCAGTCCCTCCAGCCCCTAGTAACTGGTAACCTCGATTCTACTTTCTGTCTCTATTAATCTGACTACTCTAGGTACTTTATATAAGTGGAATCATGCAATATTTGTTCTTTTGTGACTGGCTTGTTTCCCTTAGAATAACGTCTTCAAGGTTCATCCACGTTGTATCATATGTCAGAATTTTCTTCCTTTTTAAGGGCGAATAATATTCCATTGTCTGTATATACCACATTTTGTTTATCCATTCACTCATCAATGGACATTGGGATTGCCTCTACCTTTTGACTATTGTGAATTGTGTTGTTATGAACACGTGTGTACAAATATCTGTTCAAATCCCTGCTTTCAATTCCTTGGGATATATAATCAGAGAGGAACTGCTGGATCATGCAGTCATTCTATGTTTAATTTTTTGAAGAACAGCCATATGCTGTTTTTCACAGTGGCTACATCATTTTACATTCCAAATAGCACGGCACAAGGGTTTCAATTTCTGCACATCCTCACCAGCACTTGTTATTTTCAGGTTTTTTTTTTAGTGTTTTTTTGTTTTTAATTGAAATATATTTGACATATAACATTGTGTAAATTTAAGGTCTATAACATGTTAATCTGATACATTTTTATATTGTAATATGATTGCTATTATATCAATAATTAGCACCTCTATCATGTTACATAATTATCCTTTTTTTCGGTAGTTATAATAATAAAGTTCTAGTCTCTTAGCAATTTTGATGATTATAATGCAATATTGTCTATATTCACTGGGGGAGAATGTTTTTAATACTAAGTATTTCTTTTACTTTTTTTGTTTGCTAAAGTTCTTTAAACTCATTGTTCTCTACTTATCTTAGTTCTGCTTTTGTTTTAGGTGTAATTTCACATTTTTATGAGTGTCATTATTTGACTAATTCTGTCTTTCTCATCAGTCTGTAAGCTCAGTAAGTTATGGACTGTGTCTAGCAAAATTTTCAAGCACATGTAAGTACTCAATAAAATTAGTATTTGTTCAGTGCGTAAATAGATGAATTAATTAGTAAATTCCCATGCCAGAATTTTTATAATTCATTTCCATTCCATTCAGCAAACTTTATTGAACATCTACCATGTGCCAGATCCTGGATTTAACAGTGTCTTGAAGATACTGTTAAATATCTTTGCCCACAGGTTGTCATCCTTAGACTGGCTATCTTTGTTTAAGCCCTGACTTGTACCATCAGAACTTAAGAGAGTTTGGGAGAGTAATATCCCCGCTAAAGTCATTGATCCAACGACTATCTAATGAGGACTGAACATGTGCAAAGAAATCTGCAGTAGGTTTTGAGCAGGAAGTGGTGCGTCTGGTAATGGATAGAATGGTTGAAACACAGGGCTCTTAGTTCTCTCTGCCCAGAGTGCTCAGAAATCTCTATTCCCCACTAATTAATATTTTATTCAGAATTCAGAACTTAAGTAGATGTCCCTTCCACAGGGAAGCCTTCCCTAACTCCCTGAGCTAGATTAGGCTTCCTTGTTATATTCTTTCTCAGGACCCTGAACTGCTTTATAGAACTTATCCTAATTTTCATTAGTTATTGAATGATTTTCTTCCTACTAGATCCTCAGGTTGATGAGAGCATGGCTCTTTGTGCTTTATTCACCTGTTGCTCTAGTCCTGGCACAATTCCTTTCTCCTATCTGTCAGTCAGGAGACTTAATGAATGAATGACAGAGTGCACGCAGCATCTTTGTCCTGAGTGAGCCTGCAGCCTCATAGGAGAGATTACAAGATGACATAGCATTGTAAGTATTAGTATAAATAAATTGCTGTGGCAGCAAAGAGAAGGAAAAAGTAACTCTAACTGCAGAGGGAAGGCATTTGAAGTCTTCACAGAAAAAGTTGTTTCTGAGCCATGCCATGCAGGAGTTAAAGTGAGGTGCAGATGTGTGCTGGAGGGTGCAGGGTGGGGAAGAGGGAGATCTTGAAAGAACAGTGAGGTACCCCATATCATATTCAGGGGATCTCAGATAGACCAATCTGGTCACAATATAGGGATGGGGGAATCTAGGAAACACTGGCAGAGACTCCTTCACTGGGCGTGTATTTATCAAGTGCCTACCTTGTACCAGGGAAACTTTGATGCCATGGCTTCTTCCAGTGTTGGTAATAGAATTTTTGATTGGGATAAATTCAGGATTTTTTCTGAAATCAACCAACCTTGACCTCCCTGAACTGGAACTTTCAGTAGATGAGCTATAAGCTTCTAAGTGAGCGTGGATTCATCTGAGCCTAGCATAAGCCACAGACCCAGGAACCAAGCAAAGCAGGACAGCTGTCAGTGAGCACAGGGTAGTTTTCTAATTTTATTAAAAAACAATTCTAATTTAATTTTTAAAAAACTGAAAGGAAATTTTAAAAAGAGAGAGAGTGATATATTTATTTATGACTCAAGCATCCTAATTCATGGACTCTCTCCATTTTTCTTTGTCCTCCTTCAGTCTCTGCCATGCATATGCACAGTTTTTACATGCTTATGATCAATGTAT